>NC_083485.1:7820659-7925659 GCF_030014155.1 Tachysurus vachellii | reverse complement strand
TGTCGCAGTGCTGCTGATGCTGATGCTGCTGATGCTGGCTTCCTGTGTGAAGATCTAAAGCAGTTTAACGCCTCAGCGTCGGCTTATGTGTTACTGCGTGAACAGTCAGTGATGCTGAACTAAATGCTGGGATGGATAGATGTATAGATAGCAAGATGAATAGATATACAGTATAGATGTATAGATAGCTAGATTGATAGCTAGATGTATAGATGGATAGATAGGATCGATAGATGGGATGGATGGATGGGTAGGTGGATGGATAGATGGGATGGATATGGATAGATGTATAGATGGATATGTATAGATGGATGTGGATAGGTGGATAGATAGCTAGATGTATAGATGGATAGATAGGATGGATAGATTGGCTGGATGGATGGGTAGGTGGATGGATGGATGGATAGATGGGATGGATGGATAGATGGGTAGGTGGATGGATAGATAGGATGGATAGATGGATATGGATAGATGGATGTGGATAGATGGACATATAGATGTATAGATAGATACATGGATGGATAGATGGATGGATAGAAAGAAAGAAAGAAAGAAATAAAGAACTTTATTGTCATTGCACAGTGCAGGTACACAGCAACCAAATGCAGTTTATACATGTGTATATGTAAACATGTACAGCATGTAATTTCCAGGATTTTCATTTATAAATATTTGGGTGTTTGGATCAGCAATTTCATTTTCATCTATCAATTAACTGAAGGACACAGTAATATTTCAGTAGTGAAATGAGGGTTATTGGATTAACAGAAAATGCGCAATATGCATGAAAACCAAATTAGACAGGTGCATAAATTTGTGCACCCTTGCCATTTTGTTGATTTGAACACCTGTAACTACTTAGCACTGATTAATTGGAACACACAATTGGTTTGGTGGCTCATTAAGCCTTGAACTTCATAGACAGGTGCAGACAATCATGAGAAAAGGTATTTAAGGCGGCCAATTGCAAGTTGTTGTTCTCTTTAACGCTCCTCTGTAGAGTGACAACATTGAGGCCTCAAAACAACTCTCAAATGACCTGAAAACAAAGACTGTTCAACATTATGGCTTAGGGGAAGGCTACAAAAAGTTATCACAGAGATATAAGCTGTCAGTGTCCACTGTGAGGAACATAGTGAGGAAATGGATGACCACAGTCACAGTTCTTGTTACGACCAGAAGTGGCAGGCTATGTAAAATATTGGAGGGGCGAAGGATGGTGAGAACGGTCAAAAACAGCCCACAGGCCACCTCCAAAGACCTACAACATCAACTTGCTGCAGATGGTGTCACTGTGCATCGTTCAACAATTCAGCGCACTTTGCACAAGATGAAGCTGTACGGGAGAGTGATGAGAAAGAAGCCTTTTCTGCACACACGCCACAAACTGAGTCGCTTGAGGTTTGCAAACACACATTTGGACAAGCCGGCTTCATTTTGGAATAAGGTGCTGTGGAGTGATGAAACAGAGATTGAGTTATTTGGTCATAACAAGGGGCGTTATGCATGGTGGCAAAAGAACACAGCATTCCAAGAAAAACGCGTGCAAAATTTGGTGAAGGTTCCATCATGCTGTGTGGCCAGTGCCGGTACTGGGAATCTGGTTAAAGTTGAGGTTACATGGATTCCACTCAATATCAGCAGATTCTTGAGAATAATGTTGAGGATTCAGTCACAAAGTTGAAGTTATGCCGGGGCTGGATATTTCAACAAGACAACGACCCAAAACACTGCTAAAAATCTACTCGGGCATTTATGCAGAGGAACAAGTACAATGTTCTGGAATGGCCATCCCAGTCCCCAGACCTGAATATCATTGAACATCTGTGGGGTAATTTGAAACAGGCTGTCCATGCTCAGCAACCATCGAACCTAACAGAACTGGAGATGTTTTGTAAGGAGGAATGGTCCAAAATACATTCATCCAGAATCCAGACATTCATTACAGGCTATAGGAAGCATCTAGGTTGTTATTTCTGCTAAAGGAGGTTCTACTAAATATTGGTGTGATTTTTTTTCTGTTGGGGTGCCAAAATTTATGCACCTGTCAAATTTGGTTTTGATGCATATTGCGCATTTTCTGTTAATCCAATAAACCTCATTTCACTACTGAAATATTACTGTGTCCTTTAGTTATTTGATAGATCAAAATGAAATTGCTGATCCAAACACCCAAATATTTATAAATGAAAATCATGGAAATTGTCAGGGGTTCCTAAACTTTTGCATACAACTGTAGATAGCTGGTCTGGATGGATGGATAGATAGATAGGTGGCTGGGATGGATAGATAGATAGATGAGCGATAGATAGATTAAATGTTGTACATATATATCATGTTAACATGTACAGTGAATACATATAAAGGCTATAAGATGCAGATGTATGTAAAGCACAATATGTGTAGAGGATGAGGAGTATAAAAAAATACAATATGTGATCGTTACATTGTATAAAGATGGCTGCTGGTGCTGTGAGTAAAAGGCTTCATCTTTTCTCAGGACGATGTCCGTCAGAGGGTTCACCTCAACACGTTCGGCTTTTACCCAAAGGGCTACATGATTGTGAAGATGAACAGGCTGAGTGTGAGCGGAGCTCCAGCCGACAGCATCGACAGCTCCACGGTAAGACGCTGCTTTACACTCCAATCAGCCGCTTTCACATGTTACAGCCTCACATCACATCCTAAACCCACTGAAGCTCTGTGCAAGACCTCTGATCAGACGTCTGTAGACCTACTTGTTTCTGAGCTCCTTACATTAAACCCGTTCAATTCAAGTGAGCAGTTTGACACACTAATAACTATAAAACGTCTGATACGATCGCTGTCAAAGTCGTTCTGGATAAGATTTCATGCTGGAGTGAAATGTGAATGTGATTCTCCGTTGGATTGACTTTTAATCACTCCTTTTTTTTTTAATGACATGGTACTAAAACGCAATCCTTCGTCACTTGCCTAACCCCTGTGAATTTTTTGCCCCCTCTCTTTCAAATCCGTGTTTAATCCCTTGCCAAATCTTTGCCCAATCCCTGAACCTGGATCTGTGCTGGTAACCGAAGTAAAGAAAAAAAATCCAAATTGTTCTTGGAATTTTATTTTATTTTAAAAATTTTTGTTTATACGCCCGTTATTTCTTATCTCCTGCTGCAATAATTGCTCATATCTTAATATATTTTTATTTTTTTTAAAAAAAAAGAAATTTTTTTTTTATTTATTGTATCAAATAAAGAAAATATATGATAAAGAAAAATACACTGTTTTAAAGTATATCAAAAATATAATTTATTTATTTATATTTTTGGCACAGAATCTTCTCCATACGACGTGACCTTCCAGATTTCCACCAGTTTAATAACTTGCATGTAGCAGTATGATGTATATGATGTACAGTATGCTGAACCAGCGCATTAGTATCGAGGCGTTCCAGCCCTGTGCATTAGTGGTGATTTAATTAAGCTGATATCAAGTATTTAAAGGTAATTGATATCAGTCTAAAAGACTGCGAGTTGAAGTGTTTACTGAAGTGTTTAAGCTCCTGATGTTGTCCATCCCCAGGCAATCTCACAATGCCACGCAGCAGTGAACACACTGGCACTGGTGTTCTTAGTGAACAAATAAGAAGAGCTGATGCAGAGAAATCTGAATCATCAGCTCTGTAAATATCCCAGAAGAGCAACTACTGAACATCGACCTGCAAACCAATTTTTTTTTCCATTTCCATTGAAGATTTATTTTGTAATGGATTTCTGAAATTTTGCTCACTGAGATGTTGCTTTAATTCCACTTTGGTTACTGTTAATGTTACTATTACCTACTGCTAAGATCTAGCACATTTTATTCACAATATGTAGCTCATAAGTGCTTTACAATTGCAAAGGAAGAAAGAAAAGGGAAAAAAAAAATCTAACAGCACACAAAACTGTTCCATGTAGAATAAAATAATTGATACAGATGGAGAAACTGGTGTAAATGAACTCAGTGTTGTTTAACAAAAGTTTTGATTTACAATGTGTGTGCGTGTGTGCACACGTGTGTGTGTGTATATGTGCTGTGTGCACGTACACGTGCGTGCGTGTGTGTGTGTGAGAGAGAGAGAGTTTTTTCCATGTAATAATAATCCTAATAGGTTCTACTGTTTAATGTCACCAGGACAAAGTCATTGGTGTGTTAGTAACATGCTGTAAGTCACCTGCAGTCCTGCCTCCTGTCTCTTCTCTGTTCTTGCACCTTTTTCACAGATTGGCTTCAGTTTGGATCGCACAAGCAGTAACGGCTTCTCAACGTATCTGGTAAGGAAGTGAAGTGCAGCCTCTCTGACATAACGCTGATATGTTGTGTAATGTGGAGTACAGGCAGGATGCTCAATGCTGTCAGTGTGATGATCAGGGAAGCGATTTCTCATGTGGATTTGTGTTGCGTACAGGACGATGGCTTGGATTACTGCGTGTTGAAAAAGGTCCCCAGCACTGACTTTTCTGTGGTTCTTCTCCTGCTGGACTTCAGAAACAACATGTAAGTTAAATCAGCTTTATAAGCTAGCGTTAGTGTCCGAGTCGGGCAGGTCATGTGACTAAAGTTAGAAGTTATTTAAACTGTAATATATGGCCAGAAGTATGTGGACACCTGGCCATATGTGGTTTTTTTTTTTTTTTACAAAGTACACAATTATAATATCTAATAATTGGATCTAAACCATGAACCTGTTCCAGCAACACGGTGCACAAAACAAGGTTTATAAAGACATGTTTTGAGGTGGAAGAACCTGCACAGAGCCCTGAACTCAACCCCACTGAACACCGACTGCACCCCAGATCCTCCTCACTACTGCTCTTGTAGCCGAATGATCCACACGCTGCACTCCAACATCTCGTCCATTACAAGGATTAAATCTGGAGTTTTTTTTTTTTTTTTTAAAACAGGCCAAACCTCCATTTCTTGCTAACTTCAGAGCTCCAGAGCAAAACTAAAGATGCATAAATCCGACAGCTGTAGCAGTAAAACCGTATCTTGCCTTTATGACATATCTGTTCCTTTCAGCTTTAGGAATATTCACTGTATATTTTTGCCCATTGCTATTGATTGTGCTTTTTTTTCTTTTTCTTTTTATTTCTCACGTCAGTGTGAGGATGAAGACATCCGCAGAAGATGGAACGTTTCCTCAAATCCTTGTGCCGCCAGAGACCGTAACAGACAAACAGAAAGAGAAAGCTCAGCCTGCTGGTACAGCTGCAGTCCCAATTATCATACGTTACACAAACAAAAAAAAACACAACTTTTTCTTTAACTAAAGCAAAATAGACTAATGGAAAGTATGCAACATTCATATGAGCTCTAATTCTTTACTCCACAACTCAAATGAATGATTTTTTTTCTTTTTTTTTCTTTGATTGTTCTTTGATCGCTCATTGTTTTCACCTCGCCCGTGTTTTTAGATCGACTTTTGTTTTGTGTTTCACTTCCAGGCGAGTCCAAGTCGAAGCGGGACGTGACTGAGGTAAGAATATATTTAATGTCTGTTTTGTTGTTCTGGGTGTCACATGATTATTGTTGGTGCAGAGGCAAAGCTCCAGCTGCTTTTATCCTGGAATTATTATTGATTTATTATTTTTATTTTTTTTCCTCAAGAATAAGGCTGATGTCTCGTATCCGCTGCAGAGTAAAGGCAATAATTACTCCTTTCAGGTGGGTCCTTAAGTCATGCAGAGATTTTTTTCTAATGAATTTGTTGAATTAAATTCTGCAAGGTCTCTCTCTCTCTCTCTCTCTCTCTCTCTCTCTCACACACACACACACTCACTCTCTCACACACACACACACTCACTCTCTCACACACGTACACATAACCCTCTTCCAGTCAATTAAGCACCTGTGTTCTGCTTTTTTTTTAGTTTTCCTTCAGCATAACGTCAGAGGAACAGCAAGGCCTCTACAACTTCTACTTCCACAACTGCTTCTCCACCACAGCTGCCAACCAGGATGTGTCATACCAGGACATGCTCACTTTCAGCATCGACGTGAGCCAAACATTCTTGTTTATTAATAACCTTGTCGTTTGAGTCCCATTAAATAGTCCCGTCATATAGGCTTCATACCATGGCTGTGCCTTGTTTTTTTTTATTTTTTTTTTATTTTATTACACTAAAATCATATTCAAATCACAGACCATTTAGTAGGGTTAGATTCTACTGCATTAACACTTGTACTGTAGCATAAAAAACAGAGCACCGGTGTTTGGTATCTCCTTATGTTCTTATCAATCGACCGTATGATTTCACTTATACATATAATGTCAAGTCAAGAAGCATTTATTGTCATTTCAACCACATACATCTGCTGCAGTATAATAAAATGGCATTTTTCCAGGACCATGATGTGGTCCATAAAACACCAAAATACAGACACAACACCGAACTAGGTACTGCACAGAACTAGAGGAACAATAATACACATGTAACTAATCTACAGAAGAAAAAGGGGAGGAGCCTTTTGAATGCTGTACAGAATGAATGAACCACGGAGTGCTGAATCACGGCACTCGACACGTGACCCACAGAGCAAGCGTCTACGCTTCGCTCCAACAATGTTCTTGTTGTGGTGTTCTTGACAAAAGAACAGAACTCTCGTCACGACCGCTTCTTCAACCAGACTTTAATGTCCCTAGTTTCCTTTTAACTTTGAGAGGACATGCTGCTCGCTTGGTCCTTGATAGTATTAAGTGCGATTAAATCAGTAATTCAAAAACGCAGACACGACATCGCTCACAAACATCCGCTAGTCACTTCATTTAATAAACATACAGTACATAGCGTTCCTAAGAATAACAAATGAGAATCGTGATCTCAGTTCTAAGCCAAACATCCGCCAGCCTGTGTATAACAATATAACGCTATTAAAGTATAGTTCGATATGGAAAGCATGTCGTCAGTGTTCCTATTAGCAAATCACATTTAATAACTAATCAGATTTGTCCCTAACAATTTGCCTTGTCTTTGTCTTGCTAATGTCTTCTATGAAAGTACAAAGTTTTAAAGCTGAACCAATGATGTACCTGATATTGCTTTGTGGGGTAAATGTCCTTATAATTTTTGTTCTTGAAAGTGAATTATAATTAACAAAGTATTGACACCGTATCCTGCTCTAGTGCTCGATCACTTTTGTCAACAAGCTGCTGAATTGATTCCAGATCAACATTGAGGAGAAGAATCCAGACAGCTTCCTGTCTGCTGGAGAGATTCCTCTCCCCAAGCTCTACATCAGCATGTCCGTGTTCTTCCTTCTCATTGGGACACTGTGGGTCTATGTTCTCCGCACACGCAGGTACAGCAACCAAATTTACTGTAATGCTAAAACATTTTGTTTCCTGTTCCAACACATACAATAAACACTGTTTCTTGCTGTTAAATTTCTGTCTTTCTTTCTTTCTATTCTTTACAGAGCTGATGTGTTCAAAATCCACTGGCTCATGGCAGCTCTTCCATTCACCAAGTCTCTCTCACTTATTTTTCATGCTGTGAGCATATGGTCGTGATTATTCATATAGAATTTCTATTTTTTAATTTTTATTTTTTTCTGATCCGGAAGAATGGGAAATTTTATATAATTAGCACCTTTGCATCAATCTGTTTTTAATTATTATTATTTAATAATTTAATAATAATAATAATTATTATTATTTTATTTATTTTTTATTTTTTTAAGAATTAAATCTTTTTACTGTCTGCAAACTATATCATATAATTAAAAAAAAAATGTTTATCTAGCAGTTGTAATTATTTGGTGTATAGACCTCTCTTTGCATTTAGTACTGCCCCTCTACACTTTACTGCTTCATAAGCAGCAGTAAAGTAGAGCTCGTACTGTGTAAGTATTAATACAGATCAGGGTTTACTTTTAATGTAATGCCTTACATCTGCTTTGCAGATCGATTACTACTACATCTCCAACCAAGGCTTTCCTATCGAAGGCTGGGCCGTGGTCTACTACATCACACACCTGTGAGTGAACTCCCTAACTGACTGTGGAGCACTGGGTTTTTTCCATGTTTGGAAATAACTGTTTGATCATAGAGCTCCTTTTTAATTTGTTTTCTTTGCAGACTGAAGGGGGCGCTGCTGTTCATCACTATAGCTTTAATAGGGACTGGATGGGCCTTTGTTAAACACATCCTCTCAGACAAGGACAAAAAGATCTTCATGATTGTCATCCCTCTACAGGTACACATGTATAACTTTACTTTATAATGTATAACTAAGTGTTAAACCATAACTGTGCCAGAAACAGTCAGGTGCTATTCAGGCCTGTGGCCATGTTAAGATCTGACTGTTATCTCGTTTGATATAGTTTTTGCAGATATTGTGTTACACATTTCAATAAGAAAAGTAAAAAAGAAAAGTGATCCATAATCATTAACTGAGTAGGTATTTTTTTAGACTTTCTGGCAAATCTAAAACTCAAAAAAGACTCATCTCTCAGGTAGGTAAATATTACGGTGCTTTAATCAGTACAACTTTAAAGTTTTGGGTCGTTTTTGACTAATTTTGCGATGGTAGTTTCTCTCATTCTAACTGACATATCTTCTCAAGCTTATTCTGTATTGATGGAAAGAATCTGTAAACTACCATCTTTAAGTCGCTTCCCAGATGTTCTGGGCTTTGGCCTCTCAATTGACATTCAGTTACTTGAAACAGCAACACCAGCACTGTTTAGGCTGCATGCATTGTGTCACTATTCTGCTTAAAGGTGAACCTTTGCCTCATTCTGAGGTTGTGTGAAGTCTAGAGCAGTTTTTTTTTTTTTTTTTTTTTTTTTGTACGAATCTCTCTTTATTTGGCTGCATTCTTCTGTCCTGTAATACTCTGTCTCTGCACCTCTGAGAAGCATCTTATAACATAGTGCTGCCACCACCATGCTTCATCCTTTTGAGATGGTGTTAGCAAATTTATGCATCATAGCTTTTTTTTTTTTGTCAGACCTGGCATTTGGAGGCAATATTCATTTTTGTCTCAGAGTACTTTTCCTCATGATCTCAGAGTCCTTTAAGTGTCAACCATTGGTTAATGGAGTATTTCTCCTTTCAGCAGGTTCTCCTATCTCTGATGAGGACTCTATGCTCTGTTGGAGTGGAAAAAGTACCATTGACCTAATAAAAGGCCTTCCTAGCTTGGTTACGTCTTCCATTTTACAGTGGTTGTACCCATTGTGCTCATTAGAACATACAAACTGATCTTTGTTCAGATCTATGTCTTAACACAATTTGATCGCAGAGGTCTGGGGAAAGTTCTTTGGACTTCATGGCTTTGGAGTTTGTCCAGTCAGTTGAATTTGCCACAAGTGGACTCCAGTCATGTTCTGCAGGTCTTGAGTGTCAGTACTTTTAAAATAGTCAGAAATAAAGTTGTTTCTGAATCTTTTCTGATAGGAAAATCTTCAGGCCATTGGGCTTTTAGGCTCCTAGACATCATCACTGTGGAGAAAACTGATGTGCTTAGTTCCCAAGGGCTGTTTATTTATAATTTTTAGACAAATGAAGGCTTTGAATACGTTTTGATTAGTCATACCTGATTCACACAGAAGCTATTGTTAGCCCATTGTTGTTATGGCTACATCGTGGTAGGAGTTAATTCCCACAGCCGCCAGAAGATAGGCTGTAATATTATTTTTTTCCATGTAAATCAGTCTCTTTGTTCTGTTTTGTTCAATGTTGTGATAATAAAGGTGAACGCAATGCATCCACACATGCAGTGTGTGTTAAAATGTAATTTATCCTGCTTTTGTTCAAGTATGATCATGCATTGATTTGAATAGTATCTGGTATGAAGATACAAGATGGTGTAAAAGGTATAAATGAAAAAACATGTATTGATCAGAGCAAATTTGGTTTCAGGTCCTGGCTAATGTGGCCTATATCATCATCGAGTCAACAGAAGAGGGTTCCAGCGAGTATGGCTTATGGATGGAGATCCTGTTCCTGGTGGACCTGCTGTGCTGTGGAGCGATTCTCTTCCCAGTCGTCTGGTATGAGCTCCTGTTCCTCTCCTGCTTCACATGTTTCACAGAGATTTGTTATGCCAACTTAGATCTAACATGGATCTATTTTGGGGCTGCTGGTCATATTTGAATATTGATGTAATGACTGATGTATAAATATGATTTATATTTAATTTTAGTTAAATTTCCATGTTTTTTTTTTTAACACTGAATGCTGATTTGACTGCTGTGTATGTATTCTTTATTTTTTCCTGGCAGGTCTATTAGGCATTTACAAGAGGCATCAGCAACTGACGGGAAAGGTAGGATGGGAATTCAGTTAATAAAATGATCATAACATGAGTATATAGCTTTCGTAATCATCGTCCTGAGACGTGTCAGGGACCTGTCTGCAAATGCACTTCTGTTCACAGCCAGCAGAGGGCAGGAAACATTACACTGCTACTTTAAAACTTCCTCCACACTTTCTGTAGCATCAGGAATGATATCAGGAACGATAAGATCAGGAATGTGGTTAGATCTGAATAGTTTCATGAATTGCTGCTGGGCTGCTAATTCAGTACGTACTGATCAGTATTATACATGTGGTATGAATGCAATCTGGACATGCTACCTCCACCATCTTGGCACTGACGTGACCTACGATGTACGATTCACACTCAGCTTTATTTTTTGCCCATTGCCTTATGGCATAGCACAGTGTCCATTAGTCCAAGCTGTAGGGTATTTTTTTCCCAGCTGTCTTATGAACATTGAGAATCTAGACATATTACTCCTATGGTGGACTGCTTTCAGTCTGCAGTATAGTAATGTAGTAGGAATATTCACTTCCACTTGTACCACAACAATTTGCCAAAATGATGTTTAAAAATTAAAAAAGTAATAAATTGTGACCATTTTATAGTCTGAGGCAAGATAGATCCCATCCCAGCATCTCCTTTTTGCTCTCTCAGTCTCTGATATTATTATAATAATAATAATAAACGAGGAAATCATAAACTGCTCAAAAAAAGTCCTGAAGACTTTTCTGTGTTTTCCAGGACACTAAAACCTATTGATTGTTACAGCCAGACCTACCATCCTGACCATGCACTTTCTGACCATTCAGATTTAAGAATTCAACCCCCCTTCTACTGCCCCTCCCCTGTACACAATTATGTTCAAATACAGATGCATGTACAAAATAAGTGATACATGGCTGTCAGACCATGAAAATGTTTTTTATATATATATATATATATATATATATATATATATATATATATATATATATATATATATATATATATATATAAAGCAGTGAGATACTCCCCCTTTAACTGTCTGATTGGTTAGCAGCCAGTAACCTCGAGTCAAATCCATCAAGAAAGCCAAGCTTAATAGATTATTGTAGACACTAATAATCGGAATCAGTTTAGTTATCTACCCTGCTCTCAGTATGCTCTCCTTTCCCTTCAGGGGAATTTAGTTAAACTGATAGCTTTAGTAGTTGCAGTGATTCTGCAGGCAGCACTATGTCTGTTCCACCAAACTGAATTAAAATGAAAGCTGTAGAAAGCTTGCTTCTGCCTGGAGGTCATGTCCATTTACACCTTTTAGTTTTAAAGAGAATGTTTAAAAAGTACCATTCATTGTGTGGATGATGTCATTTGGACACCATAAACACATTACACCGGTATCTATGTTCAGTCTGCTCATGGGAAATAAACCTAGAGTTAATGTGGTCTGACTCGCATCCAGTCAAGCGAATATTTTACTGTCCTCATGTGTGCGCCTTAACAGCGTGGCTGTCTTAACCGCAATCATGGTGTCATTGAAGGTGCAAACCACTTTAAGGAGTTATTCATGAAGCCCTTAGCGAATGACAAATAAATCTGCTCAGCTATGCTCACTCACCACAAAAAGGGGTCACATCACTCATTTTAGCGTCTCTTCCACAGCATGCTGTTTATTACAGGGTTCTGTTTAAGGTGCTCTGAGCTTGAAAAGCTTTTAATGAGCTACTATTTTGCATTGACCTTCCCTTGAGTGTTTGAGGTTTGCTGCGTAGTTTTGGCCATTACACCATTAGAATGACTCGACACTGAATATTAGGTCTATATATCTTAGCTTTTATGTGAAATATATAAAATATATATTATATATTTATAATATATTTAATATATAAATCTTCAGACTAGCACACTCGTACAGATTTTAAGATACAATCCATGCATATAGTTACAGCTCATGTAAATGAGCCAGTACTTTCTGACTGCTCACTGAACCCTGATCGAAGCAGCTTTTTTAGCAGCTTTACTGTAGTTGTTTTGAAACCTAGAGCACGGAGATTTAGGCATCATCAGAAATTTCAGAACTGAATCCCATCATTTAGGCCACTTTTTTTGAATCAGGCTTGTATTGATCTATTTGCCATCAAATGAGATTTGACTTCCTGTTACAGTACATTTCCATTTGTTTTGGCACCTCTACTACTGGTTTTCTCTACTCACACCCTACCCTTTTGGCAGCCGGTTGTCTGGGAAATGACCCAGACCACACTGTACTCTCATTCAGGGAGAGATTGCAGATGTCAGATGGGTCGTAAATGTCTGCTGCTCGTTGCATTGCTTGCATTTAAAGACTTTGTTGCAAAATGTGTTTAAAAGGATCCAAATAAGAGAGTAGTGATTTAAGATCATGTTTTTGTTCCATTTTTCACTGGTGTTGCTGTATAATAATTTGTATGTCTTCTCTTTTATAACTGCTTCTTTCCTCTTATATAGCGGCTAGTTTTTGGAGCCTCTCAGTTGTAATGCTCGGCCCCCTGTGGCCCAGGCTGTCTTTCTTATCTGTTTTAACACTACCAGATGGCATGTACTGCTTTTACAAAAAAATCTGGAGACTCATTTTCAAAATATTCTATTGATAATTGAACATTACTGAAATGTTTTGGGATGAGATACATTAGGCAACGACTGAAAGGAAGTAGGAAGCAGGAAGCGCCAAATCATGATGGCTAGACAACTGGGTCAAAGCCTCTTCTCACAAGACCTGCTGTTTTGGTGTTCCATGTTTAATACCTACCCAAAGTGGTCCATTTCATTCATTCATTTAATTTCCAGCATTTGGAAGATGCCCTTATCCAGAGCGACTTACATTGTCTAATTTTTTTTTATACAACTGAGCAGTTTAGGGTTAAGGGCCTTGCTCAGAGGCCCAATGGTGGCAGCTTGGTGGACCTGGGATCGAACTCACAACCTTCGTATTAGTAGCCCAACACCTTAACCACTAGGATACCACACGCCCAAGAATCAATAGATTGACAACCGGTGAACCAGCAGCAGGTTCATGGGCATCCAAGGCTCATAGATCTGAGCATGTCCGCTCCCACAGAAGAGCTGTAGAAGAAATGGCTGAATTAATACTGAATTAAGTTATAATAGAAAAGTGGCAGAACACGCAGTGCATCACAACTTGCTATAACTTGCTAATTCAGCTGTATAGCTCTAAACATGTCAGAGTGCTCATGCTGACTCCTGTCCACTGCTGAAACACTGTTTGATCGTAAGTTCAAGTGAGCATCAGAACTGGACCATAGAGCAATGAAAGGAGATGACCTGCTCTTATGAATCACTCTTTTGCATCATGTGGAAGGAATGACCTCAGGATGCACTACGGGAAAAGGCAAGCCAGTAAAGGCATTGTGAAGTTCTAGACAGTGTTCTGCTGAGAAATCTGTGCTCCTGGCATTCATTTGGATGTTACATTGACACGTACCACTTTACCTGAACATCGTTTCAGACCAAGTACACCACTTCATGCCAAAGCTATTCCTTTATGGCAGTGGCCTCTTTCAACAGGATAAGGCTCCCTGTCACACTGTTCATTGCTCACGCATAGTTTGCAGATCGTGACAGAGTTCAAGATATTGACAGCCTTCTGTTTCTCTAGATCTCAATCTGAATGATTATCTGTGGATGTGCTGGATAAATAAGTCCAATCAATAGAGGCCCCATAATGGAACTTACAGGACTTAAAGGGTCTTTGCTAACATCTTGGTATCTGCTACCTCAGCAAACCTTCAAAGGTCTTGTGGAGTTCATGTCTCAAAGGGTTACAGGTAGCAAAAGTGGGTGACATTAATATTATGCAGGTGGTTTTAGGTGTTAAATGGGTTGGATATCCGGGCTCTATGTTCTTTCATGTCAACCTTGACACACCAACCATTTAGGGAAGAACCACAGGGGTGTGATGGTCAGGTGACCACATATTACTAGCCAGATGCTCTTCTTTTTCCTTTTGTCATTTAAAAACCATAAAATAGCAAACATTTGCGCTTTACTGTAGCTGAGCTGAAAGAGGATGGAGGAGGGGGTGTTGGAGGAACAGGATTTAGAGTAAATATTCAAGAGAACAACCTGGCTGTGGGTGTCTTAACTTGTATCCTTGTTTTGTTTTGTCCACTTGACCATTAAAGCTATTACAATCGGGCTTGTTTTGCACTGAGAGGTCATAATCAGTTTAATGACACTAGAGCACAACGGGATGCCACATCACATCCCGTATTTTATTCGGTTGAAAAACCTGCGGTGTCTGTGGTGTTTCCCATTGCTGTTAAACTCATTGCTCTCACATTTGTGCTGCTTTTTAATGACCATGTGCTCTTATGCACCGCTGTAGAGAATCGGGCAATTTGCTCTAAGCACTACACACAGGCACCTTACATCAAATTCTGCATACATCTAGATTACAAAGATAATTTGAACCCCTACTTTGTTTTTCATTTGATTAAATTCCTTTGTTTTTCTAAACCTTTTTCAACTGTTAAAGATGGTGCAACAACAACATCCACAAACTCAGAGTCCTTCCGATTGCTTGGTTGATAACGAAGCACTAAGCTGTTGCATGCTGTGATATTTACTCTGTTTTGGTTGTGATGTGTTACAGTGCAGTGCTACTGAATTCTTGATCCTGGTCAGTCATTGTATTGATGAATTTTTTATAGCAGCATCTGTGATAGTAGATTAGGCTTTAAGGCAAAGCACAGGGTTATATTAATATTTAAGATTAATAGATAGGAAGTGAACACCAGTGTACGATGCAGTAGATTGATGTGTACACACACAGGATCAGTGCGGAGTTGAAATTAAACTAGAATTCGATTAACTTAAGACCAAAATCAGAGGTAGATTGTAAGTAGTTTAATTAAGTATGTAATGTATCAGCAGCTTACTTTTTTGCAATAACACATAGCTTTATTACATTTTAATGCAACTTTGAATAATGACCCTTGATGTGATTTTGTTATTCGATTCATCTGATGTTTACATTGCTATTTTTTCTGCACACACCATAGACCACGACTGGTAGTGATACAAATTGAAAGAGAAGCAGTGAAGTGGCTACTCATTTTAAAAGCTGCTTCACATCATAAAAAATTTCACCTAAATGGAACGATTGATCCACCGATACTGACCCAAATATTCAGTAGTAGTGTGCTATTAGTGCCTTCCTGCTGCTAACACTTCATCACTATGCTAATCCAGATATCACCCTTGAGAGAACACATTCCCAGCAGAGGTGTGTGCGCGAGTGTGTGCGAGCGCCTGTGTGTACGCGTGAGCGATTGTAAACACTAGAATCAGAACAGGTTATTCCCAAAGCCTTACTGTGTCTGTCCCACTTAACTTGATTGCAAAAAAAAAAAATTGTATAAAAATGAAAGAAAGAGGTGATGCTGTGTTTGTTTCAGCTGCATTATATTCTACTTCTTTAAATAACATGCTGGTTTCACTTTTGCATACTTAATTTACAAATGTATAACAACTATTTTCATGATTCAAATGGTGTGATTTAAAAGCATGGTGAGATTTTGCATCTTTCTGTGCCAAATCAATTGATAATCGCTTTCCTTTTGTTGTATCTTGTTATTTTAAAAGCTGCCATCAATCTGGCTCAGCTGAAGCTTTTCCGGCACTACTATGTGATGGTAAGTACTGACATCATTCACTGTCTAATACTCTCTCGTTCTTCCATAGCCCTCTCTTGCCTTTTCTAATTTCACACCTGCAGAAAACTCTGGTGTTTAGAGGGGATCACACACTCATGCTCTGTGTTGCTTTGAAATAGAAGACTGTTTTTGTTGTAGCCCATAACTAGTGAAAACTACTTTTCCCTCATGGTGTCTTTTAGGCAGTACATCAAAGTGGCCTTGCTTCCAAAATGCAGCTATTGGTTGTTCAGCAGATTTTTTAAAAAATGTAACATTACAAGTGAAGCAGATTCACAGCTGACAACTAAAGGATATTGGTGAGAAAGGAAGCTCCATTGAACACTCAGTCGTTGGTTTCCCCAAAAGAAACTGCACTGTTAGGGTTTAGGAGAAGCTGTGAGTATCAGTAGTAATTTCAATACATCCCAGGCCCCTTTTCCACCAACGTAGGTTCGCAAAGCCACGAGCATTAACAGTAAAGCAATATCCGCCATTGTTGAGGTTTGTGTTTGCCGCTGCTGCGCTAACGTTGCTGTTTAACATTGTATACAGTGACGTAACACTTGGCTCTGTGATGGCTCTCTAGCCCATGGAAAGGCAAACCGGTTCTTAAAAGGATCGCCAATGGAACCAACTTTGAACCAACACTAGCTCTGAAATAGCACCTGGTTCTTTCTGGTGGAAAAGGGGGCATTAGTGCATTGAGTTTGTTGGTCCTGGGAACCAAAAAAGATTTGTTTACTGATTAGTTTGGTGGTGGTGGTGGTTGGTGTTTTAAAACGTGCATTTTTACTATCTTAATATCTAATATTAAGATCTAAGATTAATATCTAATACATCTCAAATGATAAATAACATCCATCCATCCATCCATCCATCTTCTACCGCTTATCCGGGGCCGGGTCGCCGGGGCAGCAGTCTGAGCAGGGACACCCAGACTTCCCTCTCCCCAGACACTTCCTCCAGCTCCTCCGGGGGAATACCGAGGCGGAGGAAATTCATTTCGGCCGTCTGTATCCGGGATCTTGTCCTTTCGGTCATGACCCAAAGCTCATGACCATAGGTGAGGGTAGGAACGTAGATCGACTGGTAAATAGAGAGCTTCGCCTTGCGGCTCAGCTCTTTCTTCACCACAACAGACCGGTATATCGACCGCATCACTGCAGAAGATACACCGATCCGCCTGTCGATCTCCCGCTCCATCCTTCCCTCACTCGTGAACAAGACCCCAAGATACTTAAACTCCTCCACTTGAGGCAGGAGCTTTCCACCAACCTGAATGGGACAAGCCACCCTTTTCCGGCTGAGAACCATGGCCTCGGACTTGGAGGTGCTGATTCTCATCCCTGCCGCTTCACACTCGGCTGCAAACCGTCCCAGTGCACGCTGAAGGTCCTGATTTGAAGAAGCCAACAGGACAACATCATCTGCAAAAAGCAGAGACGAAATCCTGTGGTCCCCAAACCGGACTCCCTCCGGCCCCCGACTGCGCCTAGAAATCCTGTCCATATAAATAATGAACAGGACCGGTGACAAAGGGCAGCCCTGCCGGAGTCCAACATGCACCGGGAACAAGTCTGACTTACTGCCGGCAATGCGAACCAAACTCCTGCTCCGGTCATATAGGCCCCGGACCCCATACTCCCAGAGCACCCCCCACAGATCACCACGAGGGACACAGTCGAATGCCTTCTCCAGATCCACAAAGCACATGTGGACTGGTTGGGCAAACTCCCATGAACCCTCCAGCAACCTGGTGAGGGTATAGAGATGGTCCAGTGTTCCACAACCGGGACGAAACCCGCATTGTTCCTCCTGAAACCGAGGTTCGACTATCGGCCGAATTCTCCTCTCCAGTACCCTGGCATAGACTTTTCCGGGGAGGCTGAGGAGTGTGATCCCCCTGTAGTTGGAACACACCATCCGGTCCCCCTTCTTAAATAGAGGGACCACCACCCCAGTCTGCCAGTCCAGAGGCACTGTCCCCAGCCGCCAAGCGATGTTGCAGAGGCGTGTCAACCAAGACAGCCCCACAACATCCAGAGACTTGAGGTACTCAGGGCGGATCTCATCCACCCCCGGTGCCTTGCCACTGAGGAGCTTCTCAACCACCTCAGTGACCTCAGCTTGGGGGATCGATGAGTCCTCAACTGAGCCCTCTGCTTCCTCAGTGGAAGACACGTCGGTGGGGTTGAGGAGATCCTCGAAGTACTCCTTCCACCGTCCGAGAATGTCCCCAGTCGAAGTCAGCAGATTCCCGCTCTCACTGTAAACAGTGTGAGTAGGGCACTGCTTCCCCTTCCTGAGGCGCCGGACGGTTTGCCAGAATTTCTTCGAGGCCAACCGATAGTCCTTCTCCATGGCCTCACCGAACTCCTCCCAGAGTTTTTGCCTCTGCAACCACCCGGGCTGAAGCTCGCTTGGCCCTCCGGAGTCCCCCGAGCCAACCAGGCTCGATAGGACTCCTTCTTCAGCTTGACGGCATCCCTTACTTCTGGTGTCCACCACCGGGTTCGGGGATTGCTGTTACGACAGGCACCGGAGACCTTACGGCCACAGCTCCACGCAGCCGCGTCGATAATGGAGGTGGAGAACATGGTCCACTCAGACTCAATGTCTCCAACCTCCCTCAGGATCTGGTTGAAGCTCTGCCGGAGGTGGGAGTTGAAGATCTCTCTGACCGGAGACTCTGCCAAACGTTCCCAGCGGACCCTCACAGTACATTTGGGTCTGCCAAGTCTGTCCAACTTCCTCCCCGGGTATCGGATCCAACTCCCCACCAGGTGGTGATCAGTTGACAGCTCCGCCCCTCTCTTTACCCGAGTGTCCAAGACATACGGCTGGAGGTCAGATGAAACAACCACAAAGTCGATCATCGACCTCCGACCTAGGGTGTCCTGATGCCATGTGTACTGATGGACACCCTTATGCTTGAACATGGTGTTCGTTATGGACAAACTGTGACTAGCACAGAAGTCCAATAACAGAACACCACTCGGGTTCAGGTCGGGGGGGCCGTTCCTCCCAATCACGCCCCTCCAGGTGTCACTGTCGCTGCCCACATGAGCGTTGAAGTCCCTCAGTAGAACGACGGAGTCCCCGGTCGGAGCACTTTCCAGCACCCCTCCCAGAGACGCCAAGAAGGTCGGGTACTCTATGCTGCCATTTGGCCCGTAAGCACAAATAACAGTGAGAGACCTCTCCCCGACCCGAAGGCGCGGGGAAACAACCCTCTCATTCACCGGGGTGAACTCCAACACATGGCTGTTGAGCTGGGGGGCTATGAGCAAGCCCACACCAGCCCACCGCCTCTCACCGCGGGCAACTCCAGAGTAGTAGAGAGCCCAGCCTCTCTCAAGGAGTTGGGTTCCAGAGCCCAAGCTATGCGTAGAGGCAAGCCCAACTATATCTAGTCGGTATCTCTCGACCTCCCGCACCAGCTCAGGCTCCTTCCCCCCCAGCGAGGTGACATTCCATGTCCCTAGAGCCAGATTCCATGTCCGGGAATTGGGTTGCCGAGGCTCCCGCCTTCGACTGCCACCCAATCCACATTGCACCAGCCCCTTACGGTTTCTCCTGCAGGTGGTGGGCCCACAGGAGATCGGCCCCACGTCGCTCCTTCCGGCTGAGCCAGAAGACCCGGCCACCAGGCGCTCGCATGCGAGCCCCAATCCCGGGCCTGGCTCCAGGGTGGGGCCCCGGTTGCGCCATACCGGGCGACGTCACTGACCTTGCTTTGTTTTTCTTCATAAAGGGCTTTTGAACCGCTCTTTGTCTGGCCCGTCACCCAGGACCTGTTTGCCTTGGGAGACCCTACCAGGGGCAAAAAGCCCCAGACAACATAGCTCCTAGGATCATTCAGGCACGCAAACCCCTCCACCACAATAAGGTGGCGGTTCAAGGAGGGGATGATAAATAACAGCAGTTTGATAATATAATATTTCCTATACTGCTGTGTATTTAAAGAAAAACAACAAAAAGCAGGACATTTGCAGTAATTGTCTTTCAGTTAGCGTCATCATTGGTGTAAGGGCAGCATAAAGCATTTCGTATTCATAACTTATTCATAAAGCATAACATATTCATAACCTTAGCTTATGCTTCACGCACAGATAGATAAGGTCTCCAGTTTTCTTTCTCAAGACATCTGAACTAAATAAATAACACATCTTGTTTGTCTATATCGTTCACAAATTGTTCTGAACCACACCTTCCTGGTCATGCAGGAGGTGTAGTGCTCTTGTTCGGATTCAACACCATGTCTCGATCAGCAAGAGGTTCATTTATTCGATACGTCCAACCAGTCACATGCTGCTTCACAGCCCAAGCTCTACTGCCGTCAGGAAAACACTGTCAAAGCAGTGAGGTGTTCTACTCAGATGGGACAAAAAGGTTCATTCAAAGACTCTGATTCACTCATGAACAAAACAGCACTAGCTGTTACCTGAATAGACTTCACAACATTGTGTATTGTTGTTGTTTTGTTTTTTTTTTTAACCACTATTGCAAGAAATGTATTTTTAATATTGCCTCTATCACATCTAATGCCATTGACATTACCTTTAAATATTACTGTATATTTAGCAGCAGTATCCAGGTTATTAGACTGGTTATTAAATGTGTGGTATAGAAGTAGAAGAACTAAACTAAGTTATATATAAGTATGTTGAAACTGCAGTTTATGGGTATGTAGTGGATTCACAAGTATTCAGTCCCCCTTCACTATTTTCAATTTTGTTATATTGCAGCCTGATACTACAATCATTTCAAATTCTTTTATTTCCTCAATAATCTACACTCAGTACCCCATAATGTCAAGGTGAAAACAGAATTCTAGATATCTCGTCAAAATATTCCAATATTTCTGACCACTTGAGAAATGTGGGGAACATGACATGACATGACATGACAAAAGGTGTCATGTTCTAACTTGTTTAACACATCTAGAAGTTGTTGTTTGTCTTCAGCTGCTCCCTGTTCAAGGTCACCACACCAGACCATCTGATCCACACATTCGATTTTGGCACAGGTTTTACTCCAGATACCCTTCCTATTGCAACCCTCCCATTTTACCCAGGCTTGGGACTGAGATTAAATTGAGAATCGTGTGTGTGTGTGACTGTGTGTGTGTGACTGTGTGTGTGTGACTGTGTGTGTGTGACTGTGTGTGTGTGTGACTGTGTGTGTGTGTCTGTGTGTGTGTGTGTCTGTGTGTGTGTGTGACTGTGTGTGTGTGTGACTGTGTGTGTGTGACTGTGTGACTGTGTGTGTGTGTGACTGTGTGTGTGTGTGACTGTGTGTGTGTGTGACTGTGTGTGACTGTGTGTGTGTGTGACTGTGTGTGTGTGTGACTGTGTGTGTGTGTGACTGTGTGTGTGTGTGACTGTGTGTGTGTGTG
Organism: Tachysurus vachellii; assembly: GCF_030014155.1. Taxonomy (NCBI): domain Eukaryota; kingdom Metazoa; phylum Chordata; class Actinopteri; order Siluriformes; family Bagridae; genus Tachysurus; species Tachysurus vachellii. The sequence goes on along the minus strand of NC_083485.1, from coordinate 7,904,300 downwards.
ACTGTGTGTGTGTGTGACTGTGTGTGTGTGTGTGTGTGTGTGACTGTGTGTGTGTGTGACTGTGTGTGTGTGACTGTGTGTGTGTGACTGTGTGTGTGACTGTGTGTGTGTGTGTGTGTGTGACTGTGTGTGTGTGACTGTGTGTGTGTGACTGTGTGTGTGTGACTGTGTGTGACTGTGTGACTGTGTGTGACTGTGTGACTGTGTGTGTGTGACTGTGTGTGTGTGACTGTGTGTGTGTGACTGTGTGTGTGTGTGTGTGACTGTGTGTGTGTGTGTGTGTGAGACTGTGTGTGTGTGTGAGACTGTGTGTGTGTGTGTGTGTGTGACTGTGTGTGTGTGTGACTGTGTGTGTGTGTGACTGTGTGTGTGTGTGACTGTGTGTGTGTGTGACTGTGTGTGTGTGTGTGACTGTGTGTGTGTGTGACTGTGTGTGTGTGTGACTGTGTGTGTGTGACTGTGTGACTGTGTGTGTGACTGTGTGACTGTGTGTGTGACTGTGTGTGTGTGACTGTGTGTGTGTGACTGTGTGTGTGTGACTGTGTGTGTGTGACTGTGTGTGTGTGTGTGTGACTGTGTGTGTGTGTGTGTGACTGTGTGTGTGTGTGTGTGACTGTGTGTGTGAGACTGTGTGTGTGTGTGACTGTGTGTGTGTGTGACTGTGTGTGTGTGTGACTGTGTGTGTGTGTGTGTGAGACTGTGTGTGTGTGTGAGACTGTGTGTGTGTGTGTGTGTGTGAGACTGTGTGTGTGTGTGTGAGACTGTGTGTGTGTGTGAGACTGTGTGAGACAAATATTTTTGTCCTGGTTCTTGCTATATACAGTGTCTCCTGAAAGTTTGTGATCCCTTTAGAAATTCCCATATTTCTGCATAAATATGACCCAAAACATCAGATTTTCACGTGTCCTCAAGTCCGAAAAGTACACAAAGTGAAAGCAAACCAACAATTCAACAAGTCATCCAGCATGTGAACCTTTTGATTTTGTTATCTGTTGTGAGCCCTTGTGCAGCACTGACTGCAAGCAACGTTTCCAGTAACTGTTGATCAGTCCTGCACAACAGCGAATTTTATCCCATTCCTCAGAGCTTAAACACCAGGATTTTGGTGGGTTTATTTCATGTTATTGCTTGCTTCAGGTCCGTCCACAATTTTTCTTTTGGATTAAATTCAGGACATTGACCTGTCCATTCTAAAACATTATCTTTGTTCCTCTTTTAACCATTCTTTGGTAGAATGTGATCGTTGTCTTGGTGTATGATCCATTTTCTCTTGAGATTCAGTTCATGGAAAGATGCCTTGTCATTTTCCTTTAGAATTCATTGGTATAATTTTGAATTTGTTGTTCTATTAATGATGTCAATCTGTCCTGGCCTAGATGCAGCAATACAGGCCCAAACCATGCTACCACCACCATGTTTCACAGAAGGGTTAAGGTTATTATGCTGCAATTCAGTATTTTCAGTTCTCCAAAAATTAGGCTTCTCATTTTAAACCAAAAAGTTGAATTTTGGTCTCATTCCTCCACAAACAATTCTTCCACTAATCCTCTGGCTTGTCCACATGATTTTTAGCAAACTCCAGGGGCAGCAACTCTGCCTTTGACCTTGAAATTAAATACTAATCCTAGAGTTTCACACACTTTTTTTTAAGTTTAATATGGGACTGGTTTGTTTTATCGGGTTCACTTTGTCTGCTTTTGGAACTTGAAAATCTGTTGATGTTTTGGGTATGTTTATGCAGAAATATAGACATTTCTAAAGGGTTCACAAACTATTAAGCGACAGAGTACATAAATGTTATAATTAGTCTTCTAACACCCGTCCGACTTCACCACAAAAAAATTTTAATGTTCATTTCAATACTGCCTATGTGAAAGCACCCTTTACACAAAACCTCCCAGAATTCAGAGCAGCTCCCTTTCTCCCTCATTCTGCAAACCGTATTGAAATCATGCGATCCTTAAGATTCCTCACGCATGCATTTCTATCCCTCGTTTTCTCTTGCTATTTCATTTGCTCTCTCTTTATCTGCACCCCTGACACTCGCGCTCTTTTTAATGGGTTTTCACATAATATTATGTCCTTTGTAGAGCTCCCTCTTATTGCAGGATCTGTATTAGATGTCGGTTCTGCTTGACCTGTACAGCGACAGAAGTGATTCATATTCATCTATTCATGACTTACCATGTCAGAATATGTATTCTGATTTTTCTGCCATTCTTTTATTAGATTCAGATCTGAATTTCTCAGCCATTACTGCTATATACAGAAATATTCTACAAACTGAACAATCAATCTAAACTTTCAACAGCAAAGTGACATTGCCTACATAAACTATCCATTGAAATCGATAGATCTGTACTTGGAAGTCTATTTTAAAGTACTTTTGTAGTTTTGCTCATTTAAAGAAGAAAAACAGGAACATTTATTCTATAATTTGTCTGCATTGTCGTTTGTTAGCATGACGACAGGCTAATCAAGCTAATGATCTCGAATTAGCTATCGATCTTTAGCTAATGATTTTGTTCCATTCTCCAGCCCTAATCTGAGAAGACCATTTTCCTTCAACACATTTACATTTCAAATATACTGTAGATTGATATCATTAGTTTGTTTAGTCTATTACTAGCATAATCACTCTGAGAAACCTGGAAGTAGTTTACATTAATATTTATTAGCAGTCAGTATCAACATTACCTTATGAAGTTACTGCAGCGTAATACTTAATATATCGGTGCTTACTGGATCTTTGACTGATCAGTTATGTATAATGAATCCCTTATGAACATCTTAAGCTATGTTCACATGCAGTGATTTTATCGCTACAAGTTGTTAGCCGCTGTACTATGAAGTCATCGGTTGAGCAGCATTAATCAGAGGTGACACAACTTGAATTCAAAATCCGTTTTCTTGCCACTAAAATGAAACATTCTGGAGAAATATGTACATATACAGTTTATACCACATCATATCGCCAAGATGAAGGAGAAGCAGTGTGCAGTCTTTGCCGCGGATCACGTGCATTTTCTGTTTTCACTCCCGTTGGTAGTCGCTGCACCAATTCGCACCATATTTTTCTAAAGTTCTTAAGATTTTTTTAAAGTTCCTGAGTTCTTCACATCACTGGTATCATTACACTTTCTCAACATTGCTGCTGTCTTTGCATTCTCTCTGGGATTATAAATTCCAGATCCCTGCATATTTATTCGTGCTCCAGAAGTCACTACCTGCAGAAGTCATTACCTTCTAATTATTAGATAACAATAATAAATGTCTCATCTGTGTGTGAGGAAATGAGATCCTGAAAACTTGCCTACAACTGTCTGTATTTCTGCCTCACAGATTGTGTGCTATATTTATTTCACCCGCATCATCGCCATCCTCATCAAGGTGATCGTCCCCTTCCAGTGGAAATGGCTCTATCAGGTAAGTGCCGGACATTTTCTTAATTCAAATAAGCAGTGGACAAACAGAAAGCAGTTTGCTTGTTCCTGTATTTTTGATCACTTGAAGACTGGGCATGTTTAAAGAAAAAGAATCAGTCTGAAATTCTGAATTATTGTCTAATTTATTTTTTAGCCTTCAGTCATACACACACACACACACACACACACACACACACACACACACACACACACACACACACATATATATATACAAAAAAAAACTCAAATAGTGATCTATAATAGTAGAATGTTAAATGAGTGGACTTGGGCATTTGTAATTAAAATAAAATAAATCTTCAGTCTTTGGGTTCTTCTCATTTCTTTAGTTGATTCCTTGTTTCATATCCCAGGATCCCTGACTCTGTTGATCCATAGACAATCCAGGAATCATTACCAAATGTATTTGCTGAATAAGACGCCCTCACCCAAAAACAGCGATGCCATTAAATAATGATTGCACAGCTGTTTCTTTTGTCCCGTGGCAAACTGAATTAATAACAGTAAAATTAAAAATGATTGCACATGCACATTTATCTTTGCACGTATTAAGGATGACACTTGTTTAATATTCTACTCAATCCTCGGCTGTCTCATCTGGGCAGGTTATTTGGAAATTCCCAGACATCTTGATTGACTTTGAGCATTGACTTTTATCCATTAGTTTTCCATTCTTTCCAGTCACTTTATTTGTTGATTATTGTAGAAAACATACAGTACAGATAAACTCTATACCTTCTGCAGGATTACAGCCAGTTCACCAGATCGACAGTCACTACTATTTGTCATGCTTTGCAATAGGCACCTGTGTGCTCGCTCTGGAATCCTTTCTCCTCATGCTTGATTTCAATAAGTTCATTTAAATAATTGATATACCCTTAATGATGGAGGACTTTGATCGATTTCCAGGTCATGGGCTAAAGGACATTGAATCGAGGAGCCATCAATTAGAGTATTGAGACGAAGCCAGAAACATGGTCTTGCCTGAAAATGAAGCTCAAATGCTACTTGAACAAAACAATATGTCACTGCATTCTCTATAAGTTTAAACTGTTTAGACTGCATAATGACCAAAACAAAGCTAAGAGTTATCCAGAGTATTTCAAGTTTAACAGCGTTGAGGACGAATTTATGATGGATTGATGCTTGTATTAATGGATGGATTTATGAATGATATGGGTGATGGATGGAGGGGACCTGAAAGAACTTTTGTATTATGTCAATCTTCTGCTGTAACACACCTTTCTGTTGTTCTTCACAGCTGCTGGATGAACTGGCCACTCTGACCTTCTTCGTCCTGACCGGCCACAAGTTCCGTCCAGCTCCTTCCAATCCCTACCTGCTGCTGTCTGTGGAGGACGAGGAGGATATGGAGATGGACGATGTGTAAGATATTTACACACAAACACACCAAAAAAATAATGACTCATGCTGTAGTCTGTAAATAGATACACAGTACAGAAGGAAGCTTTGCTCATTGCCTCTCTCATGAAAAGGCAATGCCAAAGTCTCATTTCTTCGTATGTCTCCTCCCTTTATTTCTTATCGAAAACAATCCTCCCTTAAATAAGTTGCATAGTAATATTTAGAATTCTTAATAATGTAGAAATTCATTTGCATTTGTGACTTATTTTGCAAAGAAATTCGGAGTTTACAGAGTTCATTCAGACTGTTTTCACTTTGATTTCACACATTACCCACAATGCTGTTCTACCACTTGCTGCTACTGGTGTCAGTGGGATTTAATCCTATCTTCATCTCTACCTAAAGAGATCAATGCAGCAGCACTTTAGTACTTTATTCTGTCCAGCTTTCTCATCCCCTTCTTCTGTTCTCTCTGCTCAAACAGAACAACTTACAAAGCTTTAAATGTTATGCCAGTACCACCAACGCCATCCCGTTCATCAGCTTGTACAGTGTTGGCTACTTCAGCTGAATCTCTGCTGAAACTCTCAGCTCTAGCTGATTAATTTGTACTGGCAGTGTTTTCCAGTGAACCGCAAACTTTCAGTGAACGCAAAAATGCAGCACCAACCAGCAAATTTACCTCAGAATCAATAAGCACATCATCATTGCATATTATATGATGCATATATTTAGTGTATTTCTAGAAGAGGGTTTCCTGTAAGTATGGCAAGACGTTCATTTATCTTCAGCAGAGAATTTCTGCATTTTCTCCCTCATTCTATCCCTTGCTTGCAGACCCAGCCAGAAATAGCTTTGCAACATGTGTCCTTGTTCTTGCACCTTACACCATTTTTTTTCTCCTGACATTTCTCCACTCTTCCTTTTACCCACCTCAGGGTAAGTCCTTCCCCATGTCCTTCACCTCAAGCTGAATAGGGCAGTGGGCGATCTCAAGCATTCTTATTTTTGTGAGGATGGGAAGTGGTGTGCAAACTGTGCCCAATGAGTCATAAAAAGAACAGAGAAGATAGATGACAGGAAAGAATGGACCAAAAATAGATTCTATTAAAGCATACATTTTCAATCAAATCACTGGTGAGCACTAGTTCTGAATTCAAGCGTTATTGTGAGTACAGGATCTGTTAGTATGGCTTTGCAGCCTCAGGTCATCAACCTAGTTTTTCACTTCTGAATGTTCCTTTGCTGTTGCCAGGAAGCTGATATGACCCAGCTACTCAAGTAGGCACCATGTGGCCTGGCTTTTTTTTTTTATGCCCCGGAGAAGGAATTGCTGTTGGAGGATCAGTTGGCCCTCAGATGAATACATCACCTCTTTCCTGTCGTTTGCTCCATACAACTCCTGTTTTTTGGTTTCTACAGAGTGGATTTGAGATTTTCAGACATTTAGTTGTTTGGCAGCAGTGATTGACGGTGAAAAGAAAATCGAAGGGATGGTGGCAGAAGAAAAGGCAGGAATTAATTTCAAGCCTAGATGAAGAAATACACTTACCGAACACTTTATTAGGAATGCTTGTACAGCTCCTCATTCAAGTAGTTATTTAATCATCCGATCATTTGGCAGTAACGCAGTGCATGATTTTATGCAAATTCAGCTTTGGTTAATGGGAATAATGTGGTCTCAGTGATTTTGAGTGTGATTGTTGGTGCCTGACAGGCTGGTTTGTGTATTTGTGCTACTGATCTCCTGGGATATTCACACACAACAGTCTCTAGAGTTTACTCTGAATGGTGTGAAAAACAGAAACTTTCAAGCGAGTGACAGTTTGTTGGTGGAAATGCCTTGCTGATGAGACAGAGTAGAGGAAAATGGGCAGATTGGTTCAAGCTAACAAGAAGAGAAGGATACAGAATATCAAATAATCTCGCTTTCCTTTTTCATTTATGGCATTTGGCAGATGCTGTTATATAGAGAGACTTACAGAAGTACTTTGAAGTCTCTATTAATAAATGCAGCCTGTTACCTGTTCACAAGGTTAAAGACTCACAGAGAAGAGAACTAGGAGTCTAAAATCTATCAGTCTACGAGTCTCAAACAACAGTGAATGGGCACGAGCTGTGCATTAGTAGAGCCCAAGCAGGAAATGATGGCATGTCTTTTAAAGGATTCCTGGTTTGGCTGCACCAATTAGGACAACAGACCAATCAAAGGGGAGGAATCAATCAGACCTTTTCCTGAACACATACACTCACAACAGTTACAATAGGAAAAGTTAGAAAAACACATGACCGTTATGGGCCATAACAGTTGGGAGGTAATATAGTAAAAAAAAAAAGGCCCTTCAGGAAGAGGAAGGTGACTCAAGTGTTCAATCCCACCATATTTAAAAACATACCCATAAAATTCATGCATGATAGATCGACTTAAATAAGATGCTTGGAATAATGATTTCAGATTTTTTTTTTTTTTTTGCTTTGAGGACCAGATTCTTTTCTCATCCTGCGGTAAACATCCTGTACCTCACAGGTTGTCACCTCCATTTCCCAGAGCTTAGAGAACAGCAAGCTGACTTTTGAAATGAACAAGAAAAACTCCTGATTCGCACCATCACTGCTGCTAGCAAGCAATCAGAATAAAATGTGATGAAAGAAAACCAAAAGACCTGTTTGTTTTAACAGATGGAGGGGTTTTTAAAGATGGCGTGGTTGTGATAAGTCTCAGGCTACAGCTGATTTCAAGCTACTGTATGCTTGGGCTTGTGTGTTATTTGGCATTAAGTAACAGTTTGCACAGTAGTGTGTGTGTGTGTGTGTGTGTGGCCATCAACAAGGATATATTTGGAACTGGAAAATATTTAATTTGGGGTTCAAACCCTCTAAATCTATTAAAGGACAAAACAAAAACTCACCAGGGAGGCTACCAGGAGACCTACAGAAACATTAAAGGAGCTGCACCAATATCTGACAAGTACTAATGACTCTTTTATTCTTCACATGTCTATGGGGTAGCGCGGCTAGATGAAAGCCCTTTCTCACAAAAGCACCCAAGCTCAATTAAATGACCCCAAACCATGGGGCAGAATGTGTTACGGTCTGATGAGACCAATTTCAAAAGGTATGTTCTGCTGGTGGAAAAAACATCACCAAAACAACACAATACCCAGAGTGTAGCATGGTGGTGGAAGCCTCATGCTTAAGGTGAACAGAATAGCTACAAATACCAGCTGATTTTAGTTTAAAGCTTTCAGGTGTCTGCTAATAAGAACATTCAAAGTATTGTAATCCTTTCAGCATGTTGAAGGAATGGCTTACGTGATCAGTGGTTTTGAATGAGCTAGCCAACCAGAATGGACCTGACTCCAAATCAGAAATCTGTGGGGTGACCTGACCCGAGCTGTGCATAAGACACACCCTTAATTTTTCATGGCTTTAGCAAGAAAAAGAGAGAGACAGTATTTTCAGGTAAAGAAACATTAATGGACTCTTACAGTAGGGTAATAAAATGAAATGGTGCTTCATCCAAGTATTAGTTTATGGCTGTGTGCACTACTGTGTGCAACAGCTTATTGTAGATTGATTTATTTATTCATTCATTTATTAGTTTTAAAATCTTTTTATATGCATTGTAACTTAACTTTTTTGCTAATATATATGACAGTAGTGTTTTATTAAACCTTTTATATCCACAGTAGCTACCTCACAAGAAAAGAAAGTTAATATACTTTAAAAGATAAATGGATGGATTGCTGCTGGTAATCATATGTTTTCTTATTTCAGTTTTAAAGACATCTTGCTGTTTCTGCCTTAAGACAAAACACTTGCGTCGCAGGCCGTTTAACACCCTGCTACAGTTTTAGATGTCTGCCTCAGCAGCTGTCTGTGTGTGATTGTAACTTACTAGTGTTTACGTGATGAACTCCTGTCATGACAAGGTGCATAAATCTGACATGGATGGACTTAAAGAATTAACAGAAGTAATCTCATTTTATTCTATTAAGCCAAAAGGCTGGCTGTCATTTCTTTAATCTGGGGGATGGCTTCCACTTACATCTGCCCCTAAATCTAACCCTGGTGCTGGGCTCACAGCTCCTGTTCCTGCCTTGAAGCTATAAACCAGCGAACCTTTAAACTGGGAGCCTTTGATGGCACATATAATGTTCTTGTAGCTTTGTACAACGCTTGTACTCACTGTTGTATAATATGTTTAACAATTTACATAACTAGTGATTATAAATAGTGCAGGGTTGGATTTTGGGATAGAAATCCTGATTCTGAATCATGGTTCAGTTTGTAACAATGAGTTCAAGGTCCACACCAACCACCAGACCTCCACTTCTTCTCCACAACCACCAGTAAGCACACCCCATAGTTTATTCTTAATAATGAACTGTTAGTCCACATCACTAGGAAAGTAGTGGGTGGTGGGGATGGTTAGTGATCTCATCATGTAGCTCAATTTGTGCTAATTAGACTGACTACATGCTAAGAATGAGGTTTACTTTCTATGTTGCCTTCCTCAAACTCATACTCGCGTTACAAATCAGCTAAAAAAAACTCACACACTCCCGAAAAGCAAATTAAATCCTGAAGCACAGCTAAGTCATTGGAAGAGATTAGATTTGCAGTTTTACAGCGGTCACACTCAGTGCCTGATGCCATAAAACAACACAGCACAACACACACACACGCAGTAATTGTGCAGCTTGAGCTCAGGTCTTTCGGGGTTAAACTGTGGCCAGAGAAACAATTTTAGCACTGAGCTTCCTCCTACACTGAAAGTTAAACATTTCTAAAACTCCTAAATAAAACAAAGAATAACTACAAGACTCAAAACTCCTCAATATTCAGTAACTCCAGATTGTTTTATTGCCAACAATACTTAATATTTATGTTTGATGTCATTCTTTTTCTTCAACCCCAGTGCATTTGTGTTCATCTTGTATCATCACAAACGTGCATGGAGATCACAACATGACTCCCCACATTTACCTTTATTATTATTGCGTGGCTCAAGCAGTTGCTGCTCTGGGTTGTTGATCAGAGGATCAGGGGTTCACACAGAAGCACTGCCAAGCTGCCACTTTTGGGCCCTTGAACAAGGCCCTTAACCCTTACTGCTCTTGGGGCGCTGTATCATGACTGACCCTGTGCTCTGACCCCAACCACCAAAAGCTGGGATATTTAAAAAAAAAATCATTTCATTGTGCTGTAAACATATATGTGGCAAATAAAGGCTTCTTCATCTTTCTCCTGGTACTTTACTCACCTGAACAAGTGCAGAACCGAGTACGAGCCGTATTCACGTTCACAGGAATCACACACCACTTCTTTGGGTCTTGGGTTGAGTACAGTGGTGCGAATCACCACTTCACTCCCGGTGTAAATGCCTCCTTAATAGTCAGACTGTGTGTGCATATCAGTGTGTATAATGGCTTTCAAGCAACAAAAACAACTCAGTGTGGTTCGTAATGCGAGGACATGTTTGGTAAAGAGGTGAGGCTTTGCTTTACTGATAAGTTCTTAACCCTCAAAAAATGCAACCCTGTAAAAATGAGGACAAATATGTGTCTCTTTCATTATGGGCATCTGCTAGATGCCATAAATGTGAGTGTCATTCATAAAGAATCTATTTCCTGTATATCTCTTCCCATCTCCAACTGGATGAAAAATATCTCGGCTGAAGTGCTGAACATTTTCATTCTTGTGCAGTCTTTAACTCTGTAACTCTGTTCTTCTTCACAGGGTAACTACATCTACTGCCATGGGGGAGGGCATGAAAAAGTTGAAAAAGATGTCAAACGGCCCATCAGAGGAACGGGAGAGCATGGCATGATGGGAAATGTAGTCTTTCAGGGATAAGTCTGGACTTCAAGGCTAGTTCTGTCAGATACGGACGGTATTTTATTATTTTTTTTAACCTTCACTTGTGGAGGACTCGATGAAACCTCCGACTGGATGCGCTCATGCTGGGACGTGGTGTAATTTCTCTGTACGTGTTCTACAGACAGTATAAAGACTCACTAACCTTCCTTTCTCAGTAGTTCTAATGGAAATGCTCAGTGCTGTGCTTTGTCTTCAGTTGATGCAAGATGTTTTGCTTTTATTTATTTATTATGGTTATTCTTTTTTTTAATTACTGATCTCTTTGTCATTTTTCTGGCACTTTAGCCAACACACACTGGGCAAATCCCAAGTCACTGTAGTGTCACTATGCAGCTTCCTCGGTACTCCAGAGCCTCGAGTTTACTTGCAGGTCTTAGTTGAATTCCTGAATTCACTTTTCAGTGACAGGGGCATAAAAGAGTTAAGCTGTATTTCCTGTATAAATGTACAGAACTAAGACAATTGTACAGACACAAGATTTCCTACTTAGTGGATGAACCTTGACTTTGTCATGTTTTCAGTGGCAGTGATTATTTTTAATTGGGGATTAATAATGTTATGGGGGAATCTAAGCATTTCTTGTGTGGATGCTATTGAACGTACTGGGCTGTATCTTTCAAGAGTATCATTCATTTTAAAAATATTTAAAAAATCACAAATCTTTATCCTCATCAGTATCCGTTATTAAAAGGGTTTTATTTTGATGCTTAAACATTTTTGCTAATTTTCAGAATTAGATACCACTAGATAAAGTGGTGATCTATTCTCAGTATTAAATTGTGCAACGGTTTGATTTCTGTATTGTCTACATTTTGTCTGAAATTGAAAGATAAAGATGTTTTTTGCTATCTCTGTGATGGCGAGCAGGTATCAAAGACAAAAGTCCAATAAATCTGTCAGTGAGGATTTTCTGAAATGCAGAATAGCTGAGGAGCACAATTATAATCCTTGTCACGTTCAAAAAAGATTCTGGATGACACAAACGGATGCTCTTCTTAACACCTGTGAGTAAAGACGCTATTGCCCTGTGTTTGTATGGAATATCACTGCTAATTCGTACTATGTTGACGATTTTAAAAGAAAATATCGTTAATTTGGCTACTTCACCGTTACACTTAGGGTTGATACATGGAAAAAAGTCTGCTTTTACAAGACAAATTTTGTGTATTTGCTTTTAGCGGCTACATTCCAAATATAACAATAATTTACAAGTTAGCTTTTCTCATTGCTTATGATGCCCACAGATTTTTTTTTTTTTTGAAATCTTTTCTCAGATTTTCTTAGGTTTAAATCAGTGTTTTGATCATTTTGAAGTGGACTTGTTTTTTTGCTGTATTTTTGTTTTATCAATATTTGAAGGATTAAAGAAATATATGACCACTTTTCAGAGTGTCTTAAAGATTTTCTATTGAAAGATAGGGCTGGCACGGTGGCTTAGTGGTTAGCACGTTCGCCTCACACCTCCAGGGTTGGGGGTTTGGTTCCCGCCTCCGCCTTGTGTGTGGAGTTTGCATGTTCTCCCCGTGCCTCGGGGGTTTCCTCCGGGTACTCCGGTTTCCTCCCCTGGTCCAAAGACATGCATGGTAGGTTGATTGGCATCTCTGGAAAAATTGTCCGTAGTGTGTGATTGTGTGAGTGAATGAGAGGGTGTGTGCCTTGCGATAGGTTGGCACGCCGTCCAGGGTGTATCCTGCCTTGATGCCCGATGACGCCTGAGAGGCACAGGCTCCCCGTGACCCGAGGAAGTTCGGATAGGCGGTAGAAAATGAATGAATGAAGATAGGGCTGTGTGATATGACCAAAATACCCTAGTGCATTTCTCATATATAAATACATTAAAAGTTTTCATTGGGATTCATCTCATTGAGCACAAAATTCAATAATGAATTCATAAGCGGCTGCAATTACATTTATGGTGCTTTTTTACAGTAGTATTCCGTTTATATAGTAGCAGTTAAAATTAAATAAAGAAAATGAAATATAAAACCAAAGCTATTTAACACCACCAGGGCATTATTGCTTTGTCTAGTTTGTTGTAGAAAAGCAAGTTATGGTCAGAGTCTAGTGCTGCGATCATAAGTGTAACAGGCACCTTTTGTAAAGAAGCAAGTTAACAGCAGAAACATTCCGTAAGAGATTTAAAATGAATGTTTATTTAAGAGTTTGTTACCCCTCTCCATTTTTCTGTCTCTGCTAGTTCTTTTTTGTTCTGGTTTGTGTGAGCACTGCAGCAGCTTCACCCCAAATGCTCTCATTGGTTTAGAAGTCTATCTCAAACCAGTATTGATCAACTTATAATGGGAGGTGTGCAATCAGGAAACCATTGGAAAAACAAGACTGAAGTTCGCGAAAGAACACAGAGACAAAGGCCAAGACTTCTGGAATAATGTGCTTTGGACAGATGAGTCCAAAATTTAATTATTTGGAGACCATAACAGAGGGAATGTTTTGACGTAAACCAAATACAGCATTTCAGCAAAAGAACCTCATACCCAACTGTGAACACAGAGGTGGAAGTGTTATGGTTTGGGGATGCTTTGCTGCAGAAGGACCTGGCCAGCTCATCATAGAATCCACTATGAATTCTGCATTGTATCAGAAGGTGCTTGAGGAACATGAGACCATCTGTCAAAATAATTAAAGCTGAAGTGGAACTGGAGCTTGCAACATGACAATGGCCTAAAACATAGCAGTAAATCCACCAAAGACTGACTAAAAAAAGTTACACACACATACATACATACATACATACATACATACATACATACATACATACATACGTGTATATATATATATATATATATATATATATATATATATATATATATATATATATATATATATACACACACACACACACACACGTATGTATGTATGTGTATATATATATATATATATATATATATATATATATATATATATATATATATATATATATATATATATATATACATACATACATACGTGTGTGTGTATATTTATATATATATATATATATATATATATATATATATATATATATATATATATATATATATATATACGTATAATAAAATATATATAAGGAAAATGATGTTATGATATCGTTGCTACTTTGCAGTGCAACAAAAAGCCTTCCTATCATCAAGAGTCCAAGCCATCCGGAGCCATCTGGAGCCAGAGGTAAGATTGGCCTTCTCTTGGGAGGAAGGGACAAACTTTCTCTATGTTCACTAGCAGACAGCATTTTCCTCTGATTGTGTTGTGCTAACCTGTGATGCAACAGTTTGAAACATGCTGTTGGTTGGCTTCACAAGTCTCAGAGAAAGCATGTGTTAGCTTACACTAAACCCTCATCAGTTGGTAGCTGTTGTAATGATTAATCCTGTTAAATATATGTTATCATATTTCCTAGTCTTAACTGTTAAATAATTCACTCTAGCTGAATTAGTGCACAAATCAGAAAATTACTACTATAATGTGTTTCCTTATCCAATACATTGTTGCCTAACGTACTCGTTTCGGACCTTTCAAAAAGCACAACTGTGTGGATTTGGAAGAAACACTGAAAGTATGGACTCAATTTATTTGAATTCTGATTTATTAATATTTACATTCTAATTATAGTCTTTAATTTGAAATCAGATAAAACATCTCCCTCCATAGTAATTAGCCATTGGACTATTTTTATAAAGCTGCAAGCAGAGCATTTGCTGAGCAGCTGGCCTGAGGGTCTGTGGGGCTTGAAGCAAGATCTTGAGAATGGGTCTCTCTTGCATCATTTTTTGTTACTAGCTAAATATGTTCTGACACAAAAACAATCATAAAATGAGTACTCTCAAAAGATTTCATTATTTATTTTAAAATTGTTTTACATCCCAGCTGACAGGTTTCCATTCTTTTAGCCTACATTTCAAATAACTATCTAGTACCTAGAGTAAAACTAACTATCTAGTTCCTAGAGTTAAGGTTAGCATTAAATTAGCTAATATGAACGCCGCATCATAAGATATGAGTCAGTCTGGTATAGATTTACTGAGAGCAAACACTGAATTTATTAATCAACACTAACTTATTAATCATAGTCATGTCTCAAGTGCTCTGTGTCATTGCTGTGGCTTAAATGCCCTTTAAAAGATTGTGAAGTTGCCAAAATGTCAACAAGCCAGAGGTGCCAAAGAAAAGTGTGTCATGGGCACTAATCTAGCTCCCTGTGAGGCAGAATTGAACTCTTCTTTCTCTCTGGTACAAGTGGGAGACAGATGTAGGCTTCAGTAGTGTTTTTTAGAATAAAACGCATGCACAGTCAGTTTGAAGATATGTACAGTATGTGGGCTGATGAATAGTTATCTAAGTTACAGGTGACTCCCTAGATATATATTTGTGTTACTTTGTTTGTCTTTATGGATTTACTTCCATAATCCTCATTTTTCTGCACAACCACACCCACAGTTAAGTTCTTATATGGTAACATTGTCAGTGTAAAAAGTTGACTCCTCCATGGTACAGATTCAGATTAAATAGACACATGAATAATCATTATGTTGGCTTTGTAGAAGCCAACATTCTGATTTCCTTTATAAGCTTATTATTATTATTATTATTATTATTCTTAGCCACAAATTTATCAAGAGTAACTCGTCCTAGGGCTTTCGAGCCACATGCACCAAATTCGGATATGTCGTAGACCCTGGTCTGAAGTTTGTTGCTACTACTTTTCTAAGCGATCGGAATTCCGGCATTCCCGGTACGGAAGCTCAAAATGGCCTTTTTTCGTATCCACTTCCATTATAAATTTTGGAGGTTTATAACTCGGCAAGTTTTCGAGCGATTTACACCAAACTCGGACAGGTTCTTTAGGACGTTATGCCGGACAAAGTTCCGGACTCGGCGTTCCGACGGAACTTTCGGTTTTCCCGTAGTCGACGATGGAACGTCCCATAGACTTGAATGGGGAATTCCTAAAATTCCTCTAAGCTTTCACACACGCAGCGTGCGCAGAGCTCAGGCACGGCTTCTCTCCTGTGTTCTATGCAGTATAATAATAAGTAGAATCCCATAATGACTGCAGTATTGACATGAAATGTCCAAACCCTCAGTAGCCACTTTTTGCCAAAAGTATTGGCACCCCACCGGGTATACAGGTGACATCACGTGACGTCACGTGTAGCCCCGCCCCCAGAATAAGCGAAATCAAAAATGAGCACAATATGGACATGTCATATATCAAAACACTCAGCCCAATGAGGGGAACTGCCCCACGTGTATTTTGGTAACGTCACGTGACGTCACGTGTAGCCCCGCCCCCAAAATAAGCGAAATCAAAAATTAGCACAACATGGACATGTGACATATCAAAACACTCAGCACAATGAGGGGAACTGCCCCACGTGTATTTTGGTCACGTCACGTGACGTCACGTGTAGCGACGCCCCCAAAATAAGCGAAATCAAAAATTAGCACAACATGGACATGTCATATATCAAAACACTCAGCCCAATGAAGGGAAGTGCCTCACGTGTGTTATGGTCACGTCACGTCACGTGTCGTCACGTGTCATCACGTGAAAATAAAAAATTTGCACAACACGGACATGTGACATATCAAAACACTCAGCCCAATGAGGGGAAGTGCCTCACGTGTGTTATGGTCACGTCACGTCACGTGTCGTCACGTGTCATCACGTGAAAATAAAAAATTTGCACAACATGGACATGTGACATATCAAAACACTCAGCACAATGAGGGGAACTGCCTCATGGGTATTCGGATCATGTCACATGCTCATGTCCGCTCGCCTCCAAAAGTATTGGCACCCTAGCGGTCCAGTAGCTTTCACAATCTTTCTGTCCACTTGCCTCCAAAAGTAACACTAACCCTTATGTCCACTCGCCTCCAAAAAGCACCGGCCTTTGCGAATACTTGCACCGTCAAAGCCAACATCAAAGTTTGTCTCGACGAACTTTACAAATCTAGTTTACATTTTGTTACACGTTGTGTTGAACTCTTCCTCCAGTGCATGCTTTCATCTCACAGTTTATACACATGTATACAAAACTAGGTAGAATTCAATACACTTATGGTAATAACACCAATGAGGCTACATGGTATTTAATATGGTTGCATTTATTTTGCAGAGAAACTGCCCAAGCATTCATGGCTACCTTTGTAACAGTCATAGGTAAAGCTGTCCCTTCCCTCTTGGGCGGCTCTATTTTACATGACAAGCTGCATTTTCTTTTGTCATATTAAGATGGATGCACAAGTGAGTAGCCTGCTGGGTATTTCTGCCCGTTGCACTGTTCCACTTAAGTATCTGCAGGGTTGTCAAGCAGGAGTCACTCTCCATTTATCTTTCACATGTCTTTTCTCCCAGAATACCTACTGATGGTTGGCCAGTACACCTTGGAACATGCCTTAGGATCCCTGCCTACCCTATGCCTTATCATTGCTTCCAAGCCACAAACAGAAGCTGTTCTTCTCTGCCGTCTCTGACAGATCCTTCAGTGTCTTCCCCAATGCCTGCCCTGACATTGCCATACCACAGAATAATTATTTGGTGGATGTTCCTAAAACAACTTGACATCCTGCCTCAACATGGCAAATAATTGCCCTCTTCCCAGATTCTCTGTACTTACCAGCCCTGGGTACTCCCTTTTCCTTTCCTTGGAGGCTTCCTCCAGACTCTCCTTCCAAGGCATATTGAGCTTTGCCGTTATGGACTTCTTTTGATGTTGATGACCACAGCACATTTCTCTGGCTTTTCATTTCTCTGATTTCAGAGGGGAAATGGAACTAGTGATTGAGGTCTACTCTCAGCTTCACCAGGTCAGGCCACCACCTATACCAGGGGTCGGCAACCCGCTGCTCCGGAGCTGCAAGTGGCTCTTTCATCCCTCTGCTGCGGCTCCCTGTAGATTTGGAAAATAAATATTTAATTTAAATGTATTTTATTTTAGGTAGTTAGTTTTTAAAAAAAAAATGTAATTCTAAGATTATGATGCTCTTATAACATTAACAGGGCTCTCAAGTTTTGAAGACAGGCAAGCGTGACATCTCCAAAGCGCGAAAATACCCTCGCTAATGAATATGCTTTTTTTTCAATGGTTGTTGCATTAAATCTTACCCAGATAGTGCTATTTTCTGATTGGCTAATATGTAGCCTCTTTTTTTTTGATTGGCTGATAAGCTCGACTAAGAGCTCCAGAGGAGACGCGCTTGATTCCTGCCCGGTTCCATAGAGACAGCGGTGTGGACTGATTAAATATATGATAAATAGTCAAAGTTTTTTGCGTGAGAAATACAATGTGTGGTGGGAGAGCGTGAGAAAAGACCCAAATGCGCGACTGTCACTCTCAATGTGTGACACTTGACAGCCCTGCATTAAAATAAACCGTGTTTAATTTTTTTTCTCGCTCAAAATATGCGACATAACTGCCGACTTGCGAAATCCGACACACAGAAGCAGACGCATTTTTGGTTTGCTGCAGCCGGCAAGTTAAAATGTTGATGTCATGAATACGAAGAGAACTCAATTAGACATTGAACATTTTATTTGAAAGTAACTTTCAACCCAGCGTCTTTTTTGTTAAGGTTAGTTCAAACTGTTCAAAATATTTTTGTTTGCCTGCAGAAATAAAATTACGTTTACTCGGTAGCAGTTCATTGATTTCATAAATGCAACACACTACAGTTTTTTCTCTACTTTCTATAAAGGTAAAAAACAATATATGCGGTGTTCTCTTCATTTTAGATGTCAAAAGGGTTTTGTGGCTCCCTGAGTTTTTTTTTTCTGTTGGAAACGGGTCCTAATGGCTCTTTGAGTGTTTAAGGTTGCCGACCCCTGACCTATACTAACCCTGGGCCGGTGCAGTCTTGCAATGTGCTGCAGACTTGCGTTGAGGTTTCAGGCCCTTACCGTCAGCACAAGTTGCTGGAATTAGGGAGGATGTTATAGATGGATACCACTAGCACCTTCCTTTGCTTTGTAAAAGCTGAGGACCACATTTTTTGTGTCCACCATTCCAATGCATGTCGGCCCTGAATGGGTACTGCCAATAATCTCCTAATGTATCAGCAGAGGTATTTTAGATACATTACTAACAGACCTTTGACAAGCAAATAGGGAAGACCTTTGCTTGCAAGTAAATCAGACCTTTGGTTAGAGATAGTGTTGATCTCTGTGGTTTTCATCGATTTCTTACTCCTCAGTACATTTCTCCCATTTGAATGGAGAAATGCTCTATGTATTTACATTTGATAAGTCGCAATTGTATAACCTACATAAATAAACTGGATGTTCACCTAATTTATAGGCAAATAAATGTTTTCATCTTCCCTTCAAAGAGTTTTGGCTTGCTAGTGTTATCTAGCAGCTATTTAGCTACATACAAGGAAAATAAGAACTCTTGGAACAGTTTACAGCTGAATAATGCTTTGACAGAACTGAACAAACATTATTAATCTTGTGTAGAAAGTATTTCAGGTTTGCTGGGTTACAGTGTAAAACATGATCATCCCATTATGTTATTTAAGCTTATTTCTACTCTTTAACTCCAATTGTCATGACAGGTTTTTGATATTGAACTCAAGTTTACAGGTCTTCAAAAATAAAACTTAAAAGTAATCCATTGTCTTGACTGCATGTAAGTTGAAACAAAGCTTATATTCAAGATTGCTTTAACTTACGTTTTTATGGCTTGAAATTCTTACAGTAAATACTCTCAGTAAGTGCTTCAGGAACGTGTTGGAATGCTCATTTCAGCACACTTCAAACAAGCCCTTTTATTTATCCTTAGGAAACTCCTATATAAAACATTTATTATATGACAATATGTTGGGGAAGCTATTATGGTTAACTGAAAAAAAGTCGGCTTGTTTTCCAAAAGCTTCAGAGACATTTTAGTTTCACATTTGAATTGATTACCACATCCAGCTATACAGTATAAGTTTATTGTAATTTGGTAAACCCATCCCCTTCAGAATAAAGCTGTTAGTCTCAGGATCTCGGTCTACAGCAGGACAAATGCGTAGCATTTAGGGATGTTGTTTTAACTTCAAGAGAATGCAAGAGAGCAATTGTTAATAGTTGCTATAATGTAAGAAATAACATGAAGTAAAAGAAATTAAAATATGTAATCATTGCTGTGCTATGGGATGTGCTTCAAAAGGAAAATAATCAATTTTACTTGGTAATGGCAACACAATGTTATTTATTAAGCTATAACATTATTTAATATTATATCAGTCATATATTTGTTCAAGTAATCTTGAATGATCTGACATTAATGTTATGTGCAATATGATGCAACATTTGACAAGTTACTAAATCTGCTTTAATCCATTGTTTGTGGTAATTGTTAATGCTAGCAATACATTGCTATTTTAGGTACAAGCTGTATGTCTTGCTATTTAGAGATCTAGGATTAGCTTACTTTGTCTCTTTTGATGCCTATTGTCTTGACAAGTAGCATTTATCTCCACAGTCGTTTACCATTAGCAGTGGGGGCCGCATGGTTCTTCTGGCACTCAATGCAACCATCCTCTATCTTTTGGGGAATAAAGATTAGATATAAGCCCCATTAGCTGTCTTGCAGAGTGAAAAATGACCTGCTTTAATGCTATAGCTTTCAAAATGCAAAGCTTTGTGTTTCCAGCAGGCTTTTACAGTACATGATCCACCCATTTTGGACATGTGATATTTTACACTGTTATGTTAAGCCAATTTGTGACTTTCAGTTCTCTCATGTCAGTGAAAATCTTTTTTTTGTGCCCAGACAGTTTTTTTTTTTCTTATTCTATAATCAGCATGTGATTTTTTTCATGCACTGTAGCAATAATTAATGTAAAATTCTATGCCTTCATTAAAGATTTCACAAATGAGTCATTAGGAAGAATTGAATTTCCTGTTAGTATCTGGCCACCGATACATTTTTAGTGCATATAGGCACTGATGGTTTTAAATAAGTTTGCTTATAGACATGGAGAACAAATATCCTGTCTGATGTCTGTGAAGGTGAAGTTAAGGTAAGGAAGGTAACATTTATTTTAACAGTGCAGACTGGAGACGCTAATGTTCAACAGACTTTTCCCTGTTGAGCACTAATGTTTCATTCTGTGTTGGCTCAAGGAAACAGCTGCGGAAATATATTACCGTCACGATAATGTCTCATTGCCCTCTTTACAAGGACACTCATTTAGTCCCTGAAAAAGCTCATCTCTGTTCTTTGATTACTTAACCTGCACTGACCTTATATGATAACCTACATTTCTTCCTATGCTTTGAAAGCCCCAGGTTTGGTGCTGGCCAGTGGGCTAACCATTCTCTGAGTTTGATCTGACAGGATGTGGTGTTGCTTTCACATCTGGGGTGGCCTCTTTTTTTAGAGGGAAGATAATTTTGGGGAGTGCAGAGACAGAGATGGATTACTCTGCACTATTGTGCTGGGGCAAGGAAACATCTTTAGAGATCTGCTATCTCTCAGCCAAAAGGTACTTTTGCCTGTATAGTGACTTAAATACAATCTGTATTACGAAAGGAGAACTTGGTACTTGGACTGGAGTCATCCTGAACTGAGTTTTTTTTTTTTTTATACATTTAGTTTATCAGATTCATTGGTTTATAACCAGTGTCACGTTGTTGTGTACCTGCTTATCTGTTAGAATGCCTGTGCCATTTGTCTTGTCAACTTGAGCCTCTGAGCAAATTGAAATGGACTCTGCTGAGCAGGCCTGCTGTGCAGGTATGCTCCGTTATGTTACTACCATTGCTGTTTCACTGGTGTGTTGTTTGTTTTGGCAATATTTCGTTATTCACACCCAGATGGCGCTGGCATGTATGAGCTCAGCAAGCTCTCTGCTCCCAAGCTGTTGAAAAGCGAAAGCAAATATTATATCTTTATTTTTTAAGAAAATAATATATATATATATATCTCAGCAGCCATTTAAACCTAATGCCACTCTTACTGCATGTAAATGTCTTGACACTGCCTGCCACCTGTGTGAAGTCTTATGCAGCAAGCCTGAGGCTGTTGGAATAGAGGAAGAAAAAAGAGAAATTATTCCCTTAGAGGAAAAAAGGGGCCATAGCAAGAGATGTAGCCTACTTTAAAAATGGCCCATGTAAGAGTTGTTCTAATCTAAGGTATGCATTGACTGCCAAGTCAATATGGCATGCTCTCTAAAGGGAGGGTGGACTGTGACACAGCAGGTGATGTTTATAGGACAGCAAAGCACTGACTCAGCACTCTTGCTCACTTGTTTACTTGTTTCTGCCTCTTTTTAGCATCTATTTTTAAGCCTCTCTCTCTCTCGCTCTCTCTCTCCCCTTGACATCTTTAGCGGAGCAGCAGACATTCATGATGCTACACCAAGGGGTAAGTTGGGCCGACATAGCTTGAGGCATTTGGCCCTGACATCATTAGCGAGGGAAAGCTCTGACATCACCCAGGCTCCTTTGGAATGTCTGGTGCACTGTGAAAGCCTTGGGGTCTCTTTCTGTCTCAGATAAAGACAGATAAAGACCATTATTCACATGGACACATTGAAACAATCATACTTTTAACTATATATGGATATTTTAACTGTCAAATCCAGACCGAGAAAGAATTCTAGTTAAGATAACAGAAAACATGGCGAACCTTGTTTTAGCTGTTCTAGACTTCCAGACATTGATGTTATTATAGTCCATCTATGCATTTTCTGTACAACTTATCTTACACAAGGTCACAAGGATCCTGCAGCCAATCCCAAGGCACAACGCAGGGAACTTTCTGGACAAGGTGGCAATTTGTCACAGGGCATGTCACACATGCTCATTCACCCTGGGGAGGAAACCAGTGTACCCGAAGAAACCCCCGAAGCACTGGGAAAGCCAAGAGAACCCCAGAGGTGTGAGAAAAACATGCTAACCTCCAAGCCACCATTATTATACACCGTTATTATATGTATATATTTAGTCTTCCAATTCTACACTTACATCACATTACCTTTTAATAACGGTTCATTGTTGCAGCTTTTAAGAAAGCATACAATTGCCAGTCTGTCCTCACTATTAGTTTATGACTAGAATATTCTAGGTTGACATATTTGGAAAGCTCCTGGTTATTTGTCAGCATCTCCAGTGAGTTTTATCTACATTTAACCATATGTCTGAAACCTGTAACTACTCTCAATTCAACCTTGTATGGGAATCGAAGGGGATTATGACAGTAGATTTTCTAGTGAACTCATTAAATTCAATAATGCACTTTATCTTTGTAGAGAGCAGAGGAGAGTTTAGCTTTAGAACTGTATATGTTTAAATGTGTATATATAGAATCAGCTCTCTCTCTCTCTCTCTCTCCCTCTCTCTCTCTCTCTCTCTCTCTCTCTCTCTCTCTCTCTCTCTCTCTATCTATATATATATATATATAAATATATATATAAATATATATATATATATATAAATATATATATAAATATATATATATATAGAGAGAGATAGAGATATATATATATATATATATATATAAATATATAAATATTTGTGTGTATGTGATAAAAAAATGCAAAAGAGGGCTATTGCTTTATTCCACTTATAAATCTGTGCTCCATTTCAAAATAACAAATTCCTCGCATGTGAAAACTCTAAAGAATAAATTTCTGATTCTGAGTAACTACTAAGTAATTAACAGAAAGGGGCGGGGTCTCAGTTGTCACGCGCAACAGTATCAAAGCGTCGCGCGCAGTAAATCAAATCAAATGGATGTGTTTTAGTTCTCATCTCTAACAAAGGACTTTTTTATGAACTACTATATAACAGTATATGCAGTGGAAATGAGGCGTAACTTAGAAAAGCAGTCTTTCAGCGAAGGGTAGTTCTACAGAATGAAATAAGTAAGATTTCCTCAAACATAGTGTTAGCTAGCTTGCATATAAATAAAGGGGGCGGAGCTGTTGGTTGTCAGGAGCAACGGCGTCAACACACTCGCACACTCGGTAGCGAGGCAGTTAGCTTGGTGCGTGCTTTGTGTCCACAACCCCGCGTGAACGCTTTCTCCACTCAGATCTGAGGAACTAACCAGGATACAGGATCTTCTCCTGGTCTGTAGCTCTGAGAGACTTTTTTTTTGCTGTCAACGTAAAAGAAAAGGAGAAGGAATAAGAGAATGAATTATTTTAGACATCCTTTTTCTGTATCCACCACGCGTTAACGCTCAGCAGTAGCAGGGTTTGGTTTTATTCTGCCTCTTTTGCGTCGATTTCTCTTTTCTCTTTGTGGGAGAAGAAGGGGAGACAACGTAATGCTTTCGCAAATGTGAACGGGAAGTGAAGTGTGTGCAGCGATTTTGGGGAGAGAGAGTGGACACACACACACACACACACACACACACACACACACACACAGAGAGAGAGAGAGATGGGCAAATCCAACAGCAAACTCAAGCCAGAGGTGGTGGAGGAGCTGACCAGGAAAACCTACTGTGAGTAACACACACACACACACGTGTTACATGTGTATTTAGGAGATCCTATCATAAAGTAAGTAGCAACCATGTGGCAGCAGTATCCTAAAAATAAACAGCTCAGCTGAACCTTTGCTTGTAAAATGCCATTTATCAGAAACATCTGCTAAAATACACTAAGGCTTACATGAGCAAATGGCAAATGCAAGAAGAGACAGCATTAAAATGTGAAGTACGTTTTATATATATATATAAAACTATTTTTTTTACATATTTGTAACGTTTAAAAGGCTATAATCATCATCTTCATCATCTCCTCCCCTAATATTATTTAAAAAAAAAAAAAAACCTTTGATTTGCAGCATGCTATACAATGGCTAGAATATTTCTTCCTTTCGGGGCTTCTGTTTATCTTCTGATCAGACTATCAGCTCAAACCTGAGCCGAAGAGCAGAACACAGCTGGCTGCCCCCACACCCATTTTCCTTACAACGTAACTCATAAGGCATATGTAATTCCAGCATAGAGAATGGGGTTGATTGAGGGAGGTGGAAGACTTCTCAGTGTTTATTGCTATTCTAATTCACTCAGCTGGCAGCAGAGGACTCTAAACCTGACAAAGTGCTTCTTTAAAGATGTTGTAATCGTCGACGTTGTAAAGATTTTAGAATACAAACTCCTCTCTTTTACCAGCTATTAAGTTAACTCACTTTTGTGTACACACACCTCGATGTTTTGAGAAAGGAGTGTGATGTCAATGTATGATATGTGTTAACCTGAATGCGTACTTATTTGTGGCTCTATACAGAAATCAGTTAATAGGATCTCTGATGTGTTTCACTGAGCTCAGCTGCGTAATTGTTAATCTTTTGATCTGGCCTGCAATTATTATTTGGAAAGACACTACATTGGAACTGTTTGTGCTATAGTTCATTTAGTTCAACAAATAACACTCTGCTGCATGTTATGCAGCATTTTATCCTTCATGGACCTTCATATCCATCATTAATACATTGCATTTTAACTTTCTGGCAAAACAAAATAGGCAGCAGCAGAACTTTTTCTTGTCCAGTGGGCTATATAAAAATTATGATTGGTCCACCCCTGCAAAGAGTAGAAACTGTGCTTTGGTGTTGTCTTAAGTGTAGTTGTATTTTATTTGGTATAATGTGTGCATGTACAGTAAGTCTCTTCTGATAATAATTATTTAGTAAAATATTTTACTATTTTATAGAAATCTATATGGAAATAAAAAAAATTAAGATCAGTACTGGAAAATGTATTGTTCTAAATGACAACCCATGACAGACACCCACACTGATCAAGTTTATAGGCTTCAGTAACAGATATTTGACTTTGTTGTTTTAAAATATAGAATCAATGCATCATACTCAGATGTTTACATGGCGTTTTTGTAAAAGAAGTTGTAATGTATGGTGGGTTTGGCAAGTATTTACACCCCTTCAGATTTCGCTCTTTCACACATATTGTGTCATACATGTCATTTAAAATGGCGTGTTTAGAACCGGTTTTTAGCACAGATAAATACTCAGAGGTCCTCAGTGCTTTATTTAGTACAGTTACAGCTTTGAGTGGATGTGGACTACATTTCTCTCCTTCCGGTTTCTCTATAGGTGTTTTATAAATCTGGGCTTTCCCCACTTTGACATTCAAAGAGATCCTTAAACTTGTCCCAAAGCTACACCAGCTAGCACTGTTATGGCTGTATGTTTGAATTTTAATACATTTGTTGAGAAAAGAAAACTAGATTATTCCATATAAAGCACAATAAGACACCTAACCCATGAACCCTAACCCTGAAGACCTACCATATGATGTATGTAAGTTAAATGTTTAAAGAATAATTTACTTATCACATCCTGGCATGTTGAATCAGATATAAGCAGCATCTGTAGTAGGTAACATGGAAAAATCAGCAAACATTTGTTACTAAAGGATGTGGTAGCTCCGTGGTTAAGGTGTCGGACTACTGATCGGGAGGTCATAAGTTCGAATCTCAGGTCCACAAAGTTGCCACTGCTGGGTCCTTGGGCAAGGCCGTTAACCCTCAATTGCTCAGTTGTATAAATTGAAAGAAAAAAAAAGTAAGTCTAGACATGTTTTATCGACAGACACAATAGATAAATAGATACACAATAGATGAACAAATATTCCATGCACAGCTTTCCTGAACGGTGTTAAAGAAAAGCAGTCAGATCTTTTGCATCTACAACCTCAGAAAATCTAAATCCCATATGGCGTTTCCTCCCATTGTAAAATTGCAAGATAGATATAACTAACATACAACTAGTCAAATCATTTTCAAAATTGAAAAATGTTTTTCATTTATTTGGTGAACTCCTGTCCCCAGGGTCATAAATCCCAGTTTAGCCCAAACAAAATCCCAGCCATGATTCTAGGCTACATTAGACTACCTGGGTAATAGCTGACATTTGTTCCCTAGCTCCTAGAGGTGTCCTCTGAGATCTGACGTTAAGTAGATCAGTATACGTCATGTTTCAGTCAACATTTTGGATTTTTGTCACATTATATAGATTTTATAGAAATAAGACTTTTAGCATCTTATAGTGAGGAATAATAAAATCAATCAATGAAATGAAATCTACGTATCTCAAAATCTGGTATGGCTTTGAAATGAGTAAATACAAGCTAAATCATTGGCCAGCTTTTATAAGATTATTATAACTTGTAAGCATGTAATGATTACACCCAAATACTGGAGTCAAATATTTCTTCCACATCATTTGAACATCATGAATTATTATTTCTCTTTTTTTTAATGAAATGTCACCAGATGTAGGATATAAGACGCGTAATAAATTGTTGAACTTGTTATAGCACATTAGCACATCATGATCCTATCAGATTGTAGAAATGAAATGGAAGTATGATGCAGATCTGAAGATTATTATTGGCTAATTATATTATGGCCCATTCCTTGCTCAGCAGGATTATAGGAGATAAAGTGATTCAATCAGCTCTCTATGCTCTAGAAAGTGATTATGGCCTTATGAAGCTTTTACATATTCAAATGATGTCTATGTAACTACTAATTAATAACGATAAATCTGACATTATTTATCTAATTACTTTTTGTTGAACGTAAAAACATATGTGGAAATTTTGCCCTTAATTTAAATACTGTGCATTAATAAGGATTGTTTCCAGCATACATCATTTGAACAACGCTATCATTTCTGAAATATTCCCAGATAGTATAGGTCTGGTCTGGAATGCCATCTATTAATATTTTTATGTCCTGGGAAGAATGGATTTCAGAATACTCACCACTTCATCATGACAAAGTGCAAGGTTGTACTTGCTTTGTACCCTCAATGGGGGTGTTGACGGCAGCTGTCAAGAGCCTAAATTACCACTTTCACTCCAACAGGTTCACTCAGCGTGAGTGTGTTCTCCTGTACACATCTTTTAACAGAATTTTATGGCTTGCCTTTTATTAGTTAATGTTCTACAGTATGTGAGACGACTGTTTCCAACATATGCAATCATTAGTTTTTTATGTCTGAGGTTGTCCCACTGAAGAGTTGTGACTGAATTTTGAAATTAGAATTAAAATAAGATGTGTTCAGCCACATTTTCGCTCGCTGCTGTTGGAGAACGTTCTTCAAAGCTCTTATTGGTTATGCCCTGTGAGATTCAATTAGAAACCATGTTAAAAGCAAGAAAGACAGTGCTTTAGTTGTCAGTTGGTCCTACTAGTGAGTTGATTACAAAGTAAAGCCCTATTCGGATAGGATTATTTATCCAGGGGACACCCAATAATGCATTTTTCACATGCCTCCTCAGTAATAAGCTCTTACTTCAGAACAGTAATTAAATAAGCACAAGGAGAACATGATGGTAACTAGAGCTCAGCATTGAGACAGAGACCCTGGGGTTGTGAGGCAGAAATACATTTCTGAAATTTAAAAGTCTTCAAAGAAAGTTTCTAGTAATTCATGCTTTGATAATCCGATCGCGCTCTACAAGGTTTGCTTCCTATCCAGCTAAATTGAACCTGTCATGTTTTTCACTAATTATCTGTCTTATGTAGACACCAAGCTGTAACCTTCTAGTCATTAACATGGTTCATATGATTGTATGAAGGTTTTAAACATACTTCTGGCTTGTGATTGTGCCTCACAGCCTCTTCAGGGATCTCCCTGTGTTTGTGTCTGTGTTTGTGTGTGTTCCCTTATTGTACCCAGTAATCCCAGTATAGGCTCCTGATTGACTTTTCCCCAGGATAAACAAGTTACTGCAAATGCATGAACAAATGAATGTGCATATGTTTATTTAGTATTGATTTTTCTTTTTACCTCAAACGATTCTTCTTGACTGGCCATCATCATTTTATTCCTGATACAAAAGATTTATGCCACCTAGCTAGTGTCATTACTGCCGGTATATTAAATCCTTGGCTCCAAAATAAAGAATAATCAACAAAGACACATTTTGCTAATAAATCCAGCAGTACAGTACAGCAAAATCTAAGGCTAATTCATTTTGAACGCAGCATTATTCCAGGTCTTGAAATGGCTCTCGTGTACTTAGGAAGGACCAGTGTGGGAAGGTGCTTCCTCTTTGTGTTGTAGGATGATATTTAGAACATTATTACATGTGAAGCTTCCTCTCTTGGCCTCCATCCTATAGCCCTGGCTATGTAATTACTCCTGATGGGCCACTGGATAGAGTGGCCTGTAATTAGTTTGAGACTGCAATTGCTCAAAGGACCTCCCAGCCTTCCAGTCATTATTAGTGTAAGCAACACACACTCACTATATTATGAAGACACATCAGAAACAATGGAGGCACACAGTGTGTACTGCATGTTGTACAGTAACACACGCAAAGATATAACCAGCTGCTCAGCACTCAGCGTTACACACCTCTCTGTGCTTACTTTTTCTTTCATTCTGATTTCTCTTCCAGACATTTATTATTTTTCCTTCCTCCTCACCCTTCATCCTGATTGCAGCCTTTTTTTTGTTCTTCTGCTTACTCTCCCAGGCTTGCATCTTATGTACTGTATCTACTCTCACTCTATAGCTCTCCTGCTCTATCTTTACCTCACACTGCCTCTCTCTGTCCAGGTCCACACTAACACAGGTACGTTTAATAATGTCCACAGATCTGCTTCATTGTGGATAAATCAGATTTTTTTTTCATATTTTAGCAGCCTAATATGATAGTGTAAGCAGGTATTCCACTACACACACTGTCAGGACTGCTAATACTGTACTGGCCTTTTAGTCAGAACAAAATTAAAACAGGTCAATGCTGGGGGCCAATAAGAAACTCTTTACCTCAATCCCTTTGATTATTTATTTATTTATTCCATTTTTTTTCTTTTATGAGAAAAGTACTATATAAAACCTTATTATTATTATTATTATTATTATTATTATTATTGATAGTAGTAGTAGTAGTAGTAGGGTTAAGGGAAACTCATACATGGTGCATGTTGTCAGTTCCAAGCTAGCTGAACTTATTATTATGCTGGTTTCTGTATTACTTTGATGGACTGGCATAACATCCATGGTGTCCAGGTTCCCTATGACCCTGTGTACTGTAGGACAAACACTAAATAAAATGTATAAATATATGTGTTTCTGTATAAGGTATTTCATTTTTTTTCCTGTATGTTTATGAGGTGAAGAAAAATGGAACAGGAGAAGGTTGGAAACAGTAGAATAAAAGCCTGTATACTTCCTGCTTCATTTTCTTACCCGGATAATTTTCTAACAAAATTCATGTGCTTAAAAACAAATATCTCAAACACATACTTGTGTGTTGCAGTGTGTTAGGTGTGCAGGTATTGACACCAAGAGTCTTGGTAACGACTGGTATAAATAACACAGAGTGTATTCTTTGTGATGTGAAGGTGCAGTGTGGATGTTAAAGGATGTAGTGTGTTAGTGATCGAGTCCAGGTGTGTGCAGACAGTATTCAAATGAACATTAAAGTCCTTAACGGCAATGAATTTTAGTTCTCTGTAGCCATGTTTGCCCACCGTGTTATACCCTGAAAGATGTAGATTGGGAGAACACAGAGTAGCAGATAGCTTGGAGTAGCAAATGAGTAGTGAAAGTCTAACTCAAATTCTTTCCCCAACTTCAGAAGAGGTGGGTAGAGTATCCAAAATCTGCATTCAAGTAAAAGTACAAGTACTTCTGGAAATATTTTCACAAGTAAAAATCTTAATAGTTACTTGAGTAAGAATAAATAAGTACCATTGAAAAACAACTCAAGTACTGTAGCTAGTTACTAGTTACTTCTGATCTGATTGATATGAAGCGACAACCCAGAATTTTAAACTACTTGGGGAGCTTTCACACACCTCTTCTTGAAAGTCTTTTTGTTCTGCTTATATAAAACATAGGTTTAAGTAAAGTAGCCTATCTCAGTCCAGTGATGAGCACATTAACATCACATAACCTGTCATTTGCAATAAAATCTCAAACACAACCAGATGCTTTTCTAACAGTTAACTATGTCTTTATTTTCACATTCACAACACAAACTTGTCAGCATCTGCATTTAAACATGTTCATTATGATGTCTGTGTATGAACTT
This sequence comes from Tachysurus vachellii, assembly GCF_030014155.1. Classification (NCBI taxonomy): domain Eukaryota; kingdom Metazoa; phylum Chordata; class Actinopteri; order Siluriformes; family Bagridae; genus Tachysurus; species Tachysurus vachellii. The sequence goes on along the minus strand of NC_083485.1, from coordinate 7,873,588 downwards.
GTTTGTGTGTGTTTGCGCTTGTACACAGTATGTGAATGTTTATTTGGTCATATGTTCTTTCTTGAACAACTAGCACACGTCTACCTCTGCTTCAGTCTTCATCTTCCAACCAAACGCACGCTAAACGTAGCAGCGTCTCCTTAGGTAGCCTCTCCAACGTCTGGTGAGATTTGCTTACAAGTCATATAAACTTTTGACGGACAAACGCCGCCAAATGTAGTTTTTTTTCACTAAAAATGTACTTGAGTAAGAGTAAATGTACACATCTTTAAATATACTTTGAAAGTACAAGTTAACCAACAACTATGGTACTTAAATGTAATTCGTTACTACCCACCTCTTAGCAGCCATGTATGACAAATGGAGTCCTCAGCATATTTTGGTATAATTAGGCCACAGTTTGACTCACATAGCTGTAAGTAACATAGATGATGTGTATCATGTAGCTTAACCATGTCATTGGTCAAGTTCTAAATTACTAATAAATAAAACTAGTTTATAAAATAGTAATCATGTGTAGTAAAAATATATATTAATACTTTAGCATCAGAGCATAGCTAACATAAATAAATTCCTAAATGAAATAATATGCAAAGATCAGACATCATTCATGTAAAGCGCAGGTTGATTTGTATATAAAACAAATCAAAGTGTGATTAATTTGGGCAAATCCAGAACTCTGGAGTTTGTTGTAGGTGTTAGCACACAGGTAGGCAGAGAATAATGAGGTAATCCATACCAGTCCTCTGTACAAGCAGGCAGGAGTCAAAACAATGAGAAGCTAGAAACACAGGAACACTGAGAAACTAATGTCAGACATAATGACACAAAATACTTACTAAGAAACAAAGACATGAGAGGGTATAAACTGAGAATCTAATTAGGGGCTAATACAAAATAGGTGAACACAATGGATCACAGCGCAAACCATAAACAAATACAATTGCAATTGTTACTATGGGAACAGCAATGCGAACTCTGTGATATCTCGCTGATCAACTGCATTTAGGACAGATGGAAATGTAATTTTTTCTGCCATGCTATTGTTTTAAGCCTCGTAGACCACTTAAGCCAGCATTTTGACACTTTAATTAGGACCAGAATTAGACAGAACAGTTAAAAACATGATCACAATAAAAGTAAAATACATTGTTTATTTAATTAGCAATAATACTTGGCCTTCAGTTTTTTTTTCTGATATTTAATGAATGGTTTTATCATCAAACCTAAGCTTACATTTCTCTGTATTTTTACAGATTTCATCTTGAGATTTGCAGAATTCATGCGCTCCTCCTGCTAATGCATTTCTCACCCACATCAAGCAGCTTTATGTTTGTGTTTATTTGGGCTTGTGTTTAGAAGCATGGAGATAGAGGCTCTGTTTTACCGGCCGTAGCTTCAGCTTGGAGTCTGTACTTAGCATCGGTGTCAGCCAATGTGTGCTGCTCTGAGGTATGTTAGGATTACTATGATTCAGAGGGAGAGAAGACTTGTCTTATGCAACTCTGTTATGAGCCATAAACCAGATTCCTTCTTTCTTCCTTGTGATTCAATTGACATTATTTGCATGAAATAAGCCTAATCAGAGTCCTCGCTCTGCATCAAGCTGAGAGCCAGATTCACTGATGCTGATTGCGAGATGGAGGATCTTATCCAGGCACAACATTTGCTGGTATGTGTGTGTAAATTGTAACAAAATATATAATTATGGTCATATTTTGTGGGTTGTTTCACAATTTGTGAGTCACACGTGTCCAATATTTTATACAATATTTTGTACAGTATGTCATGAAAACAAAATTCCACATAGTTTCTTTTCTTTTTTCTTTGGTGTAAACCTCTTAAAAAAAAAAGCACAGTCACAGGTTAAGAATCGTTTATGGGTTTAACAGTTTATGCATATATTTTTACAGTTACATCCATTCTGGATCCTAGTTTATTCTTTAAAAAAAATGTATTCAGATTCAATAAGCATTTTATCATGGTCAGGGTGGTGGTAGTCTCTGTTGGCTAAACATCTGATACATATAGCACACAAAATTGGACACATTACGAATTTTGAAGTTGTCATCTGATTGGTCTACAGGATTTCTGGGAGACATGTGCATCATGTTTTTTATTGGTCTACCTGGAAATAAAGCCATTGCTCTACTTTCCTCGTGGTAGATGGAAGCTGCCGTATTTAACTGTGACAAATGAGCGCTTATGAGGATCAGTTAAACGTTGGATTTTCCAAATTAAGTGAAGTTCATGTAATAGTGTCAATAAATTATACAACTTTGTTAAATGAATGATCTAAGCTTCCATGCCGGTCTGTTTTTTTGTTGTTGTTGTTGTTGTATGGACTTTAAAGACCAGTCACTTAACATGACACTGAACAAAATGAGCCCTGATTGGTTGTTTTACATGTCAGTCAGACGCTCTCTTGGGCAGTTCTTGCCCAATAAAAGTTGTTTTGGAGTCCAGACCTTTTGCTTTCAGTCTGTAGTTTTGTCCAGGGTGGTGGTGGAGAATGGGAATAATAAAAAGCACACCGTGAGTACGTCTGAGTACACCCTGAGTACATGTCCTTCCATAACAAAGAACAATTCACTCACACATTCACATCTCATTCACAATGAAGGCCATGTTTTGGGAGGTGGGAGGAAAGCAGAGAACCCAGGAGACGCCCACGATCACACTGGTATAAAATGTGAAACTTAACACAGACATTAATCTGAGCTCAGGGTCGACACATGGACCCTGGGGGTGTATGGTAGTGGCGATGCATTATTCATGGCATATTATTTGATCACAGTTAATTGAAGAACAGACTGTTATTAAAGGAGTGTTTGTGGTGTCCACAGATCTCTAAGATCCTGGTGTCAGGTGGAAGTGGCCCTAAGCCAGCAGAGTCACACAAGGCTTTCTCAAATGGATGACTAGTCATTCCGACAACAGCCAGAGCAGTCAATTTTGAAAATAGGTTCTATTTCCTGCAGCCCTATAACAACGATATCAGTGTTATCCTTCTTCTGTCTATTTCTCTTTTCTCTCATTTTGTTCTCCACTTCTTAACTACTGCACACTTCAGAGCCCACTACACATAACTCTCCTTTACTTCCCCAAGCTCGTTCCTGTCCTCTTTACTACACTTCACTGACCTTTGTAATGACTATGTTGCTGTCTGGTCAAAAAAGTGTGTGTGTGTGTGTGTGTGTGTATGTGTGTTACTATGGGCTCAGCTGAAAACACATTGCTAACTCCTGTAGCAATGCAAAACAATTAGGTAACAGCAGACAGTACACTTTGACTACGGAGGCCATACTCACACTTAGGCTTCATAAAGGGAGAATCATTTCATTTATGCAAACCTACACAGTGTTCTGAGTTCACCAGCGCACACACATCAACATAACCTGCACAAACTTTCTCAACAACATCGACTGCAAATTGTTTGCTAATTGGATAGATGTTGACGTGTGTGCCAGGAATGTAACACATTCATGTACATATAATACATTACATTTTAATTATAACTGACTTATACTAGCTCTGTGTCCCAGCATGGCCGATCTAGTCTAAATGTTCTGGCTCTGCCACTGTCTGTGGCCCCATTATCTCATTACAAATAGAAGAAAGATGCTGTTTTATTCATGTCATAACTGGTGTAATGTTTAAGGAATTAAACTCAACAGGGTATATGATTATATGTGATGCCAGTACACTGGCCCTTTGTCATTACCCCAGGAAGCTTTTCTCTCTTTTTTTTTTCCCTCAAAGCTAAAAAGACCAAACATCAGGACCTTATGTTAATGCAACCTCCTGCTTCTTTAGATGTTCCTGTTGTGGAACAGTTTCTGACGTACAGATACTCTGGGTTGCCGTTTGGAAGATCAGGGTTTAAACCCCAGTGCTGTCGAGCTGCCACTGTTGGGCCACTGAGCAACCCTCTCTGCTCCAGTGGTGCTGTATCATGACTGAATATGCGCTCTGACTCCAACTTCCAATGTTGGGATATAGGAAGAAAGAATTTTACTGTGCTGTAATGTATATGTGACAAAAATAAAAGGCTCCTTCTTCTGCTTTGAAACATCCCCTTACAGACAACATCACATTAACAACAATTATACAGATAACAACACATTTCTAAATTCATTTATTTCCTTAAACCTGAATAGCTCAACTTTATTTACAGTTGAATTTATTTACATTTATGGCATTTGGCAGACGCCCTTATCCAGAGCAACTTGCATTTCATCTCATTTTATTGAGGGTTAAGGGTGTTGATCACCGCCCAGCAGTGGACCTTGCTACTTGGGATTCAAACTCACAATCTTCCAATGAGAAGTCCAACACCTTAACCACTAGGCTGCCACGATTTATTTTGTATGGGCTGGTAGGGTACATTGCCACAAGCTCAGAGACACATCTGGAGCATGATAAATTATTAATATAGCTGTTGATATGTTGCCAGGTGAACATGACTGACCACCATCTTCCATTTTGTAATGTTATGCACACTAAGTTTACATCGATCAGTAAGTTTGAATTTTTACGTGCTTTACTGTGTGTTTTGTGTATATTGCTGTTATGTTATGCTGTTTTTTGCATCATGCTGTTATGATCATACTGCACTTGTCACATAAAATTATGTTTATCACACACATACTGCACATTTCCCCACATAACTCTACTTCGTTTGCTTCCATGATATATTTTAAGATAAATAATCTCATTTTGGAGAATATACAGTTGTGTTTGAAATTATAGTTGGCATAATTGTAGAGACTTTAATTTAATTGACATTTACTAAAACATTTAATTTTTTTTAAATATAGTTTCTCTAAAATCTTATTACCACAATAGTGTGATGTCTGTTGGAATTGACATCAGACTCAGTTTCCCAGTTCACAGTAAACCAGAACAATGATCAAACACACCACACACACACACACACAAATGTATATACACACACTTATAGCACTCACCCTCTATAAAATTATATATTATAAAAGTGTTTATTTGCTAAAGTTGTTATTTTGCATATGATTTTCTGGTTTTGAACCTGGCCTCATTTCTGGTTTTGTGATTTTGCGCTTTTCTTCCTGTGCCTGACTCTATGCCTGTTTTTGACTACATTGAGTTGGTTTGCTTGCCTTTAAAACTGTGTCCGTCAATGTGGCCGCTCACAAATGTTGTTTATTTTAATAAGTGTAAACATATTTTTATAGTTCATATGTACATTGTAATAAAATTGCTGTTAACAGAGGTTTAGCTGTTATTTAATTTTTTGTTCTGAGAATGTTAATGGAGAAGTACAGAGATGGTCAGAAGGAACTGCACTGTGTATTTGTGGATTTAGAGAAAGCGTGTGACAGGCTGCCGAGAGAGGAGCTATGGCAATGAGTAGTGTAGGATATGAGAGGAGTATGACAGCAGTGAGATGTGCTGTAGATCAGACAGTAGAGTTTAAGGTGGAGGTGGGGCTACAGCATGGATCGGCTTTGAGCCCCTTCTTGTTTCTTAAGGTAATGGACCACATTGGATGACATTGTGGACCAATGTAATGGACCACATTGGATGACATTGTGATCTGTAGTGAGAGTAGAGAGCAATTGGAGGAACACCTAGAAAGGTGGAGGTCTGCTCTGGAAAGAAGAGGACTGAAAATCAGTTTTAGTAAGACAGAATACATGTGTATGAATGATAGGCAGGGAAGTAGAACACTGAGGTTACAGGGGGTTGAGGTCAAGAAGGTGAAGGAGTTTAGGTATTTGGCATCAGCTGTCCAGTGCAACGGGGGTGTGGAAAAGAGGTGAAGAGTTGAGTGCAGGCGGGTTGGAGTGGGCGGAGAAAAGTGTCAGGAGTGTTGTGTGCCAGAAGAGTGTCAGCAAGAATCAACGGAAAGGTGTAGAAGACAGTAGTGAGAACAGCTCTGCTGTGTGGGTTAGAGACTGTAGCAGTAACGAAAAGACATGAGGCAGAGATGAAGGTAGAAGGGATGAGGATGTTGAGGTCCTATTTAGGAGTGACGAGGAAGGTCAGGATTAGAAACGAACACATCAGAGAGACAGCTCAGGTTGGCTGTTTTGGGGACAAGGTCAGAGCGGCTAGACTGAGAGGGTTTGGACATGTGCAGAGAAGGGAGAGTGGTAATACCGGTAGAAGGTTGTTGGAGATAGAGCTGCCAGGTAAAAGGTAGAGAGGAAGGGCCAAAGAGGAGATATATGGATGTGTTAAAAGAGGACATGTTTATTGGTGTGAGAGTAGAGGATGCAGAGGATAGAGTTGAGTGAAAACAGACGATGGCTGTGGCAACCCCTAACGGGAAAAGCCAAAATTAGAAGAATAGTTAATATTTTAGTACTGCCAGAGCACATGGACAATTCACCTGATCTGGTGTCTAAGAAGCCTAAATGACATGTTAACTTTCCTACACAAATCAGATGGTGAACCGTTGGTTCTGACTATAGATCTAAAAGATGAATTTCCAAATTGCCCAAGGATACAGGAGATCTATTTGCTTTCACACTATGAAATGACATGCCTTTCCCTTTGAAAACTGTGTAAATAGGCAGACTGCACTCACTCACTCTCACTCACTCATTTTCTACCGCTTATCCGAACTACCTCGGGTCACGGGGAGCCTGTGCCTATCTCAGGCGTCATCGGGCATCAAGGCAGGATACACCCTGGACGGAGTGCCAACCCATCGCAGGGCACACACACACTCTCATTCACTCACGCAGTCACACACTACGGACAATTTCCAGAGATGCCAATCAACCTACCATGCATGTCTTTGGACCGGGGGAGGAAACTGGAGTACCCGGAGGAAACCCCCGAGGCACAGGGAGAACATGCAAACTCCACACACACAAGGCGGAGGTGGGAATCGCACCCCCAACCCTGGAGGTGTGAGGCGAACATGCTAACCACTAAGCCACTGTGCCCCCCAGCAGACTGCACGTGTTATCATTTTCACTTTCATCACACAGTGTCTGTTACAGGGAGCAGAGTTCAAATAAGTGATGCTGCAGCTGAACCCAGCTTTCCTGCCAAAGATACTGATACCACACACATCAGTAGTCCTGTCAACCTGTCTATGTGTACAGTGAAGGTTATCAAGCCTTATACCCAAATGACTGTCAGCTGCAAGGACACTGATCAGGTGTTTGTGATCCATGCAGAGCTCTATAAAGGGGCTTTGTTGTCTTAAGACAGGTCAGCCTGTTGACTTAAAGATGAGTGTACTCAAACACTTTCTTCCATTAAATCATATTGGACAGTTTGGGGTGACAGTAAAAGAGTGACTTAGCAAAGGAGGTTGGCTAAGCATTTTTTTGGGGCACACGTTTAGAATTTACTACATCAATAAAGGACAGGTTTTAACTTTTAACTGGGAAAGTAACCAAACTTTTTACTTTTGTTACCCGGTTCCCTCAGAAGGGAACAAGACACTATGTCATGGCTGATGCTGTGGGAACGTTCCTCACAGAAGAAGTGTCTGAAGCTCTGAAATCATTCCAATCTATTGGCTAGATTGGAATGATGTCTGAAGCTCTGAAATCAGCTCTGAGAACAGCATTACCAATGCTGCCAGGAGATATCTGTTCCGGTGGCCGTGAAAGGGCACAAACAAGCCAGGAACAGAGCACATTAGCCCTGTAAGTGGTATATAACCTGATAAGGTTGTGTGGAGATGATCAATCTGCCACAGCACAAATATCCTGGAGGGGAATGCCCCTAGCAAAAGTGCACATCATAGGCCTAGGAGATAGCTACCATTACCCTGCATAAGGTGCTCCTTGGAGACCGGATTGCTTTGGTTGTGGCCACTAATGCAGTTGATTGATGGGCATAAATTCTAAGAACTCAGACTCTTTCTCCACCAGCTTGTGGGGTAGAAGGCAGAAAGTCTGCAGAAAGATCAAATGACTGACTAATAGTCGAGTGGTTTCCAGGGTCAGAAACTCCTGAGACTGACTCTATTGGCTTAAAGGGGGCTTAGAGTAGCCAATCCAGGACCACTGAGAGGTGTGCAGGAAAACCTCAGACTAGAGAACGGGCACATGACTCGCCGCAATGGCTGCCATGTACACCTCAATCTAGTGGGTGATAGGCCCTTATTTAGATGTGTACAAATAGGGCAGTGTGCTAGAACATGACGATGCCGATTACACCAGAGGCAAAAGTTCAACATACTGAACTTGAGGAGCCAAGTAGCATACTGTACCCTGGCCAAGAATTCCATGAGCAAGAGCCTCAGCTATGATTGCACCATGGCATTCAGCACCAGAGGGGCTAGTGAAAAAGGAAAGCTACAGGGAACAGAGAGATGACTTCTTAGAGGTCATCTACGACTGCTTAACAAACAGATAGGGAGGCGTCTTTCAGAAGAGCCTTGCGACAACGACACACCCTAAGAGTGGGACCCAAGGTGAGAACTGGGGTCTGTCCACATAAGAAGAGTACAAAGCTTGTGACGCGTAACCCTTGTGACCATGAGAAGGTTGTCTGTGGGGTTGAAAAAATCCTTGATCCTCAGCAAAGTTGAAATGTTGTCATGTGTAGCAGACCCAAAGGAATAGCTTTGGCTGCAATCGCCATGAGCTGAGCACCCTCTGCACAGCAGAGAAGCATTAGCCTAGCCAGATGTCTTTTAGAACAGAAAGGATGGAATCCCCATGCGATAGACAGATGTGCCCGCATCGTGGCTGAATCCCATCAAATGCCTGGCTGCCACATCCCTCGACTGTAGGCATCCCTGGAAACCCTAGCTCTCGGATGTTAGGACCGGATGTTTGGATGTTCATTTTCTGACCACAGATGAGCTCCTTTAGCTTGGTAAACTTGCAAACCTGTGGGACTGTAGGCCTCCCCTATAAGGTCAGCTCAATGGGAGTGCAGACTTTTTCCATGCAGCCAATGAAGGGGAGAGATAGCTGGCAAGCGTCGCTTCAACCTAGGCATGGCCGCATACCCATGTTCATCTAGGCTCACAATTGCTGAATAATCAGCTGTGTCTGAGGAGAACAAACAGACAGAATAAGGATTATTCCACAGCCTTAACACCTCAGTGTAGAGGTCTGCAAAAAATGGGAGATGCCTGCATGGAAGTTGAAGGTGGTGTGAAGTTAGGTGAGTGGATAAGGCTAACCTTTCATCAGGCCAATCTATGCTAAGCTTAGTAACAACTGTGATCACATCCATGGGTTTTCAAACACCATAGAATGTGCTTGCAATTCGACTGCTGCTTGTTCTACATTGCCCTCACTGAGCTCCCCAGAGTCCGATGCAGAAAATAATAATAATAATATCTGTAAAAAATAATCTCAAAGTGATCTCCTGTAGGAATCGGATTCAGCTGCTTGGCGGGAATACGGCCAAATGGGTGCGGATTGAGCTTAATGACAAAGCACCTTTTTTTTTCAATTGCTTTTACAGCACAAATGCCACTGGCTATTTTCAGATAGAAATTCAGTGGCAGACCACTCATCATTGCCCACATCGAGCTTCTAAGAGCCCGATGCAAACGATAGTAATTCCTCATTCAGTTAGGGCAAAATCGCAAAGCGAGCTCCCAGAGTCTAAGCGGAGTCTAAGAGCAATCATTTGCATTGCATGCAATCGGCTCCCTCGAGAGCCGTCTGCTTGCCATGGTAAAGAAGAAAAGACACTAGTCCTTATATATCTTCTTTTCCCTAGTCTTAGACAATAAGACAGACAACATACACAGAGTGCTTCCTGAAGACAAAGAAGCTGGAGTAATGTGGATGAACCTGGATGCACATTTATTGTCTTGTTGGGGTGCTCTGCCTTGTCACATGACCTCCTTAGCTAATAGATTGGCATGATTTCACACAGACCTTCAGGCGTCAAGTTCCACTGAAAGGGAACTGCGTACTTGCTAGATATTTTCACAAGCAAACCTGTGGTGATGCATTCTTTGCGACGTGTCGTGGATGGATTGTCTTTCCTCTTTTATGTTATTACTCATACAATTAAGCAATATTACACAAACAAGAGTGTTGTTTCTGAATATAAGATGTGTGCACAAATGTGTGTACCTTTTGTGTCTTAGCTTAATTAATTTCTGTCCTGGTGTTTTTGTTTTCCCTTAGAGCAGACTTATATGATGCATCCCAAACAGCTCCCTAGTTCAGTAGTCAGTGCACTGACTTTCTCAATCGCAAAATCCTTCCAGTTTGTTCTGTAAAAAATCCCACAATGCACTGCAAAAATCTTCTCTTCTCTGTTCTCTTACTGGAAATGACATGATATTTTCTGAAACCACTCAGCTAAAACAAAAACTTTGCCTACAAATGTAAGTAGACTGGTTTCATTGTTGTAGCCTCCAAATGATTACTTGCGTTAGCAATTTTGAACTGTATTTGATGTTCTAATGGTGGTGCTAACAAGGGTGCTAACAAGCTGATTGAGACATACCCTAATTGTTTTTTTTTGTGTGTTTATTCATAAATTTGTTTCTAATGCTTTGTGACTATTACTTGTGTTGATCACGATTGTCCTATGTCACCTGCCTGCCTATGTTTTGACCAGTACTACAGACACTGACGTGTGTCTTTGCAGGATGTGTCTTTGTAGGAGCCTCTGTCACAAACACTATTCAGCTGGTGAGTGTTTCAATAAGAACAGTAACTGAAGTACTTGTCACCTTAAACTGCAGTGAATTTATCACCACAAGTCTCCAGTCGCTGTATGAATGAATTGAGTTACTACTACTCAATGAATTGAGTTACTGCTACTCATTGACATCGTAATAATGAATACGCGATGCAGTGTGTACTGTTTGTCAAGGATCACATGCACTCTACTGTCTTCACTTCCATTGGTTTGCATCCTATGCTCCAAATAGAACCATATTTGCTAAAATATATTCAACAGTTTTGAAAGTTCAGCTTTGTCCTGTTGCTGGAAGTCGCAATCTCTCACGTATAGACGAATGATTTACGTCCGTTTTGTCGCTGTATGTGCGAACGTAGTATTAGAAGAAAGTGCCATTGCACATCTGTACAAGTTCATTCTACCTGATCACCTTTATCATATAATGATATATTTCTGTCGTGATGGCCATGGTCTATTTCGGGATGGTAATGTCCCTATGCACCAGGGCTTAATGAGAGATTTATTTATGTATAAGTCTGATTAAAACTTTCTTGTAGTAATTTAGACCATCTATTTGAAGCAGTCTATTTATAGCCATTCTGATCCATATCAGACTATAAAAATGTGTAAGCCAGAAATGTGATGTGTCTGTCGCAATTCAGTGGCAGAGCTGACACAACTCCAACCTTAGGGCTGACACCTCCACAGTTTGCTTTTTCGTTCTGTCGCTGTTGTGCTGTTGTCAGGTTTACAGTGTGGCCACATATACCTTCAAAACTTGCAAAACTAAATCAAGGGATTTGTCCGATTCTAAAAGAAAAAAAATCTTCATCATTTAAAACTGTTAACAAGGAAAATGCTAGATATAAGCAGATGCCTTGCATATAATGATTATGTAGTTTTCAATATTTGAAAAGCTTTGTCCCTTTCCTTAACTGTTTGTTTTGTAATACCTCATGCTGCAGCCTGGGTTATTAATAATATTTTCTTCTCCCATGTCTTCCTCTGCAGTCACTGAAAAAGAAGTCCAGCAGTGGTAAGCTACATTCTGTTTTTCTCCTGTCCTTTTGTAAACCTAAAATTCATCCTTACTTTTCCATCAGATCCATCCATTTTCTTACATCACCAAGCACTCCAAACCAATCACAGATTAATTCTTATGAAACAAACATAGCTTCAGACTTACTGTCACAGTATTGATTAATGTATTTGGAAAATGCAAGTTTCTGGACCTCAGTGTTACCATGGACACGCAGTGAGGTATTGCATACTTAGAGAAGTTGCTGCTCAGATTTGTGGTTGGATTTATTATGGATACTGTGGGCAGCTGTCTGATCCTATGCTAATGCCTTTGCCAGTGTGTAGATGGATTGTACAGGCTTTTATTTGTCAGTAGAATCAAGACAATCACAGGGCTATGCAGTTAAGTGTTTTCCAACATCCACCACCCCTAAGCACTTTATGGAGCTCATTAATTAGTAGTGTATCTCAACACTCAACAAGTATCTCTAGATTTTATAGTAATATCAATGTGAAAGCTTATGTACAGTACATTCCATAGCTATGCTATAGAATATCCTCTTTGATATTCATCTCATTTATGAGCAACAGAAACATGTCAGTAATGTAAAGACGGGTTACATCCCTTCCATCACAGGAAGGGATCCATCACAGCACGCAATTCAGGTTCCAAAAACTCGTGGCCAATAAACATGGCCATCACAGATTTAAACTCTCAGCAGCCATCAGCACTCATCCTCTCACAATCTCCAGAATAATAATTACATACCTGTGACTCATTTTGTCTGTTGCTCAACTCACCCTTATATACACTGTGTTTTCTTTCATACTGCATGTAGTATACACTTTGTGTGGTTTCCTGTGGCAGTACAAAGCCGTCTATATTTTCTAGCTATTGTTCTGGTTTGGCGGGAGGATGGTGGTTGTCTTAAGGCAGGGAGGATGGTGGTTGTCTAATTTTGCACTGTAGTTTGTATTGTATTTTGATTCCTTCAGTTTGTTTCTCCCTCGTTCTTATCCCTATTGATGATCAGCACATTGTTTTCCCTGTTATTAAACGCTGCTGTGTTTGAGTTCTCTTTCGTGGCAGGATCTGAGTAACATGTTAGTTATAATAACATGCTATTGGATGGAATAAATTTTCTCAAGACTCTTTTCCAGCTGAACGAATAAGAAATGTTTTTTATATATGTGGTTTCTGTGCCAGACCATGTTGTGGCTGTGGGTGATAATCAGTACAAGAAAATTACTCTGCATGAAATTGCTTACAGCGTGTTTTTGGGGCAAAGGTCCTTCTTCAGTTGTTTAATCACTTGTGTTGCAGTAAACATACAGAATAATGGATCAAAAGACAGAATAATGTTCTTAAAGGGTTTTTTTAATTTAATTATTTAGTTTCATTATTCACTACTGAATACAGATACTTTCAGACAGATAATATGATAAATCATCTGTCACAAATTCCCTCTCTCAGCTTGTGGCCGGTTTTCCAGAGTGGATACTGAAGCAATATCATATTGTCCCAAATCCAAGGTGTCAGATACAAGTGCAAATCATCTCTAATGATAAAACAACTAAAAAGCAACAACAATAACAACAAAGCAGCAGACTAAAACAAAGCGGCAGACTAAAGCAATACAAGGGAAAACACAGGAAATAACTTGGTGCTTACATCATCGTCTGCAAATCTATGACTCAGTACATTTTTTGCCTCGCCTATATATATGATATACAGTATGCACACTGGTCAGTGCTATTTTGTGTTTTGTGTACTGTATTTGTCTTTGTATTGTATTTTCTGTTTGCACTGTCTTATCTCTCGCACCGTTACACACGTTGTACATTATGTGGCTAGGACTAATGTCGTTTTAATGTAGACAAAAAACTAATGGAATTTGGTCTCTGTTGCACTTCACAAACAGGATGTCATGATGTAAATTGTAAAATATAAAGGGTGACATGGTTAAGGTTTTGCCAAATTTTGTAAATTTTGTTCACAGGAACCTTTAGGGGTGCAAGTTATTTTGCCACATGTCATATCACTCATATTAGGGTGCAGGATTATGCTATTTACCCACAAAAATTATTTGTGCAGATGTTTTTAACCCTGGGGACCTAAGAACAACCTGAGTAAAAGCAAAATACAGTTTTTAAAGTAGTCCTGAAACCCCCAGGCTTGATTACTGTCAGCCCTCAAATAGTACAAGGCATAAACACTAGGTCACAATCAAAAGAAATTCCTGGAGAGATGACAGATACAAAGCTATTTGTAAGGTTCTGAGACTCCAGTAAGTCACTGCCATTATTGCCAAATGGATATAACTTGTGGCCTTTCTGCTAAAAGTTCTCTAACAGTGCTCATGCAGGAAGTCAAGTTAACCCAAGTTAACATTTAAGGAACTCAGGACTCTTCTTGCCTCAGATAAGGTCAGCATTTATGCTTCCTTAATTAGTTAGAACCTGGATTAAAATTTTCTCTTAATGGGAAAGTTACAGAGTGAAAAACACTGCTAACCAAGAGGAACATAACAGCTTGTTTTACATGTACCAAAAACACCTTGATGATCTCTAAACTTTCTGGTACAGAGTAAAAGTGGAACTTACAAAAACACAGCATTCCACAGTAAGAACTTCAAACATGGTGGTGGTATTTGTGATGATGTTGCGATGTTATGCTGCTTCAGGTCCTGAGCAATTCCCATAATTGAGGGAACCGTGAATTCGGTTTACCAGAAATTCAGGAAGGATAATGTTCGGTCATTAGTCTGTGATCTGAAGCACAACTAGGTTTGCACCAAGACAATGAATGGCTCAAAAGAAACTAAATTAAGGTTTTGGTGTAGCTTAATCACATTGACCTGAAACTGGCATTTTATGCTTGAAAACCCTCTAATTTAGCTTAATAAATGTCATATGTGGCTGATTTAAAGCACACACACACACACACACACATACACACACGCACACACACTCGCACAGTCCACTCTAACAGAACACCTGTACACCTGCTCATTTATGCAGTTATTCAATCACTCAATCAGCAGCACATAAATCATGCAGATACTTGTCAAGAGCTTCAGTTAATGCTCACATCAAGCGTTGCGAATGGGGAAAATTCTGACCTATAATTCTGACAATAATGACATGACTGTTATTGGAAAACACAACAGTCTGTAAGGTTTACACAAAATGGTGGCAAAATAGTTGTTGATAAGAAAAGACACTTTACTTTGTGGTCCACCCATTTCAAAGTTCAACGTTTTGTCTTTTAAAGTTGTATATCAGTCACAATAATTCGGCTAGATTTGTTAGTCCTGGCTTGTCATGGCTAGATGACTTGGTCAGAGCATCTCCTGTGGGGTGTTCCCAGTATGCAGTGGTTAGTACCTAACAAAAGTGATCAAAGCAAGAGCCAGTGATAGGATTATGGGTGCCTAAAGGCTCTTAAACACCGCCGTTTAACGCCTTATGACTAAACAAAGGATGCCAATATGGGTGTACACACCGACATGTAAAACGGCAGGCGTAAAAGCATCCAATTTTATAAAACGCCTCCGGCATGTTTTTTTTGGTTTGAAGGGGTCGCATTAAAAACTGTCCAACTAATGAGATTGACGGGTTTGTTCACGTGCCTGGAGCTTCTGAAGTTACAGTAAGGCATGAATTGGTGGTGCTCAAGCACAAAACGGTCTTGAGAAGATGCATTGAACACACGATGAATGTAGAGCTACTGGTTTCAATGGTTTTTAGAGCTTTATGACAAACACGACAGCGACCACAAAAAATTCGATAAGAGATTTCTTCTTATTCTGTGTGACAAGCCGGTGTCAGAAGCATAGATTTGCACATAGCACATAGTATATAGCACATAGCACTATATTATTTTATAATCAATGCGAAACCTACCTTGAAGCCAATGCAATGAGGATAAGATAGGGATGATATGTTCATATATTCTGGTTCTAGTTAGGACTCTAGCTGCTGCGTTGTGGACTAACTGGAGATTGTTTATGCTCCTACTGGAATGTCCAGACAGTAAAGCATTACAATAATCCAACCTAGAGGTAACAAATGCATGAACTAGTGTTTCTGCATCATGTAATGACATCATATTTCTTATCTTAGCAATATTTTTTAGGTGAAAGAAGGCTACCCTTGTGGTATTATTTATGTGAGATTCAAATGAGAGACCAGTTTCAATAATCACACCGAGGTCTTTTACTGCTGCATATGATGTAATAGAATGACCATCCACAGTTACTCTGTAATCAGAGAGCTTACTTCTGGCTGCCTGTGGACCTAGTAAAAGCACTTCTGTCTTGTCAGAGTTAAGCAGGAGGAAGTTAGTAAGCATCCACTGTCTAATGTCCTTCACACAATCTTCAATCTTATTAAGCTGGTGACATCTGACTTAGCTGAAACATATACAGTAGCTCTTTTTTTGTTCTATGTAGCACCATGTTCCTGGAGAAATGTTGTCTCATTTCACTGTGTACTGCATAAGCTATACATGGTTGAAATGAGAATAAAAGCTTCTTGACTTGACTTGATATAAAAGGATCTGGTGCTAAAATCTTGGTGCCAGATACCACAACACACCTGTGGAGTCCATAGCTCTGGGCAAGAGCAGTTTTGTCAGCACAAGGTTTGATCCACACAATATTAGGCAGGTAGATTTAATGGTAAATGAAGGGCAAGCACTTTTAAAACGGAAAACCATTTGGAATTAGCCGCAGAAAATTGCAATATCACCAGTAAATGACTTCAATAAGTGTATATCACATGTATGTATGTCAACTGCAAAATTGATACGTTACAATTTTTATGCAATGATTTTGTAATTATTTAGATGTTTGTTTTTATCAAGAAATAAAAGGCTAATTTTGCCAAGCAATTTAGCAAATGATTATTTTGGTTTGACTAAGATGTTAGGTTACATGAATGAGATTAGAACATGACACATGACAACTTTTAATGTCACTGTCAATTTACCACTTTTAGTTTTTTATTTTTTTTAGTTATTTTTAGTCTTAAGGCCAGATCACACCAAAAGGTCCTGAAGCCTTTTTATTGTAATGTAACACAAATTTTAATGTCAACAGTCCACATCAGATCCATAGACATAAAACTCTTGTGCATAAAAATCCTACCCCATACAGTTGCTGTAGATGATTCTTTTATAGCACTGTGTATCCTTGTATCTTATAGTTCTAGTTCAGCTTCTAGTGGTAGAGCATTTATTGTATTGGTAAATATAAGCCATTTTCTGGTTAAAAAAACAAAGCATTCTATTTAATGCTAAATAAACTCAAGTGGTGTGACCTGAACATTTGTGCTATAACAGACTGAATAAAATATTTTTAATATAAATGATTTCCTCATGTTTAATAGAGAAACCGAGCCAAGAATGTACATGTTAAATAGGAAGAAACGTGTTCCACATATAGTGAATTTAAATTTTATACCCAAAAATAATATCAAAGCTATGTTTTCTTGGTAATTTGGCTCTGGAAAAAGGCCAGGCCTGTTTTGAAAGTTGCAATTACTCCAGTTTGCCAAATGCCACATCAGCCACTAAAACTATCAAGAGCAGCTGCTTTAATGTTTATTTATAATCGTGAGCAGTCTCTTTAGTGTTTGACCATACAGTTGTTCACTTGTTTTAATGGATTTAGCTTCTCACAAGTAAGCTCTCCTAACTAATACCCCAGCTGTGTCACTGTAGATTGTACATTTAGTTATATCGAGTCATTCTCTCTCTCCCTCTCTCTCTCTCTCTCTCTCTCTCTCTCTCTCTCTCGCTCTCTCTGTCTCTGTCTCTGTCTCTGTCTCTATCTCTGTATCTTCATTCTCAATTCCCTTAATGCATGTGCCAAAATCCTCAGCTTACCCACCTGCTGTATGCCACACACAGCAGATGGAGAGCAATTGACATGGGATGGCATGCCCAGAGGAGAGAGAGAAAGAGAGAGAGTAGGAGAAGAAGGTGAAGCTTAACACAGAGTATACCAGAGGTAAATCAGTAAAACTGACTAAAGAACAATTTAGATGGAAGTATGGGACAAAAGTATAGTATTTTATTTAGGTGTGGAGAATATCTATAAATATGTGAATACTGTGTGATCATATTCTAACAAAGCTTCAGTCATTACTTTGAATGAATACAAGTTTACTAATGCATTAGCTCTTCACACTGGCTGTAGAAAATATAACACAGTACAGTCTCTTGACAGAAAAGCTGTAAGAGACTCAGATTTCAGATCTTGTGTGCTGGCTGCTTCTGAAGCAGCTCTGTCCTCAAAAGCTAAAATAAGCCGGACTGCAAAATTGAAATTAGGGGCATGTGGAGAGACCCATGGGTCCTAAACAGCATTTCTAAATGTACCTGTCATAGTCTCTCATGAACCTCAATTGTGTGCGCATATTTCTCATTACTTCCACTTCTCTTCATGTTTTATTGACTACAGAACATTTGTCTACACTCATCGGCCACTTTTTTTGGCCACTTTTTTTCAGTTTCCTGTTCTTAGCTGTCAGGAGTGGCACCCGGTGTGGTCTTCTGCTGCTGTAGCCCATCTGCCTCAAGGTTCGACGTGTTGCGTGTTCAGAGATGCTCTTCTGCATACCTCGGTTGTAACGAGTGGTTATTTGAGTTGCCTTTCTATTAGCTCGAACCAGTCTGGCCATTCTCCTCTGACCTCTGGCATCAACAAGGCATTTGCACCCACAAAACTGATGCTCACTGGATATTTTCTCTTTTTTGGACCATTCTCTGTAAACCCTAGAGATGGTTGTGTGTGAAAATCCCAGTAGATCAGCAGTTTTTGAAATACTCAGACCAGCCCGTATGGCACCAACAACCATGCCACGTTCAAAGTCACTTAAATCACCTTTCTTCCCCATTCTGATGCTCGGTTTGAACTGCAGTAGATCGTCTTTACCATGTTTACATGCTTAAATGCATTGAGTTGCTGCCATGTGATTGGCTGATTAGAAATTTGCGTTAATGAGCAGTTGGACAGGTGTACCTAATAAAGTGGCCGGGGAGTGTATATTAGATGAAGGCTGATTGTAACAGGGTACTTTTGTTGTGCTCAAAGATTTCTCTGTAATTGATTCAGGGAAACTAAGGAGCAATCAAATATCTTATACACTTTTAGAAGAAAGAAATCTCAGTTGTCTATATAGAGTTCTGTGCATGTTCTCCTTGTGGTCATATGGATTTCTTCTAGGCTGATCAGCGTTTAAAAACATGTTGGTTCGTGAATGTGTGTGTGCAGGGTGCTGTTCAATGGACTAGCGTTTTATCAGTGGTGTACCCCAACCTTTATTATTTCATTATTTTCTTCTGGCATAAATTTCTCATTGTAATATTTAGACAAACAATATAATTTGCTTAATAAAGGATACCTGTAAGTAAATAGTGCGATACATAATTTGAAAGCAGCATGCCACTCAATGTTGCCAAGACACCCATATAAGCTAAAGATAGATAACATTAAAAGTTTGTCTACTGTAAGCTAGAAAAGTTGACATGGTTATGACGTTGGACTGCTGATTGGAAAATTGTGAGTTTGATTCCCAGGACCACCAAACTATAACTGCTGGGCCCTGAGAAAGGCCCTTAATCCTTAACATAACTGCCTATTGGTATCAATGCTATAAATACAAGTCCCTCTGTATAAGGTAATGTTGCTTAATAATAGGTAATGCAGCATGTTGCTAAATGCTGTCAATGTATACAGAAACCAGAATGGCTGCAGTACTATAGGTGACACATAGGATTATGATATATGTATCACTATAATATCTCTCTATGCTGTAGCTTCAAGATTTCTCTTCACTGGAAGTGAAAGTGTTCTGGCATGGCAATGCCACTGCAGAATGGGAGGTTATAAAGACAGGGTTTGCCAAGGTTGATGTGGAATAAATTGAGTCTCCTGCATCTAGCCCTGAACCCATCACCACTGAACACATTGGAGATGAATTGGAACACTGATTGCACCCCAGACCTCCTCACCCAACATCAGTGTCTGACCTCACCAATGCACTTGTAGCTGAATGATCACAAATCCACACAGCCTGGCTCCATAACCTAGTGAAAAGCTTTCTCGGAAGAGTGGAGTTTATTATAAGAGCATAAAGGGGACTAAATTTGTAACAGGATGTTTAACAAGAATATATGAGTCTAATGGTCAGGTGTACCTTTGACGATGTACTACACCTCTTGTGCAAAATTACAGAAGTGTCTTAGCTGAAAGTTAAGATTACTACAATGTGTAAATAGAAACATATATGTCATTTTTTAAGAATTTTATATCATTCCAGTCTAATTCTTAATTTATCCCATACCATTTAAAGCTACATGCATTAAAGCATTTACTGTACTTGTGCTGTTTGACAGTCATTCTTGTTGTAGTATTAACATCTGGTGCACCATTGAAAGCAAAGCTGGCTTTATCAAGCTTCTTAAATCAACAATTTCCTCAAATCCACACTTGCCTTATGATTTCATGCCATTTTTGTAATGTATACAAATGTTACAAACAGACACTTAAAATGCATTTTATCCATTTAAAGCTTTTACTGCCATATTGCCTCCTCCACACTGTTAGTCAAGATAGTCCACTGCCTGTAAAACTGCCGTGCCTTCAGTCTAGAAAGCATCTCCTCCCACCACCATCTCTCTAGCCATCTCCTCTTCTGATTACAAAAGACTGTGGCTTGATTAAAATAGCCTGTTTGTTTGTGCAGCGTATCAGCTTGTTCACCAAGCAGAACAGCTGTGCAGCTAGATGAAATCATACGTAAACATTCATACCAATGAAAGAAAATAAGGAAAATCTACAACCTGAGATCTTTCATTAACGATAGCGTTCATTATTTTGTTTAGGCATAGTGATTTTCATGTATTAAAACGCAATTCAATTTAAAACAGATGAGTTTCTGGTTAATACTATTATATATTCCTATCATTTATGTTCTATACATATTTATCTTACATACAGTATTTGCAAAAGCATAAACGTGATTCTATGAAACCCAGATAACTACTAGAACCTGTGTGCATCATAGCACTTGTTAAAATGGACATTGTTTCAAAAAATAAAAATGTAGAATAAAAATGACAAAGTTTTAAAGTTTGAAACACAGAGCCCTCTTGTACTGTACAAGAATAAAAGACATATGCAGATCTTGCTACTTCTTACCTGCATCTAAGTTTTTCATCCAGTGTTCCTCTGGAGGTGACAGAGTACTTGGATGAACCCAGAGAATTCAATGCATTCATCCTGCCGAGCGAGAGAGAGAGAGAGAGAGAGAGAGAGAGAGATACATAGGAAGATTAGGAGAAACATATCATATGTCATAATTAGGCTTCCGTTATCATCCATCATTCCATCCATCTGTAACCTACTCAACCAGCTTGCACCGCTTCTGAACGAGATTAAATAACTAGTTGTTCATGTCACCCCTTCAATACACCTGGACGGTGAAAAACACCTAGATAAATTATGTAAAAAGGAACAGGACTCAAATCAGATGACTCATTCACAGGAGAGAATAGCATAACTATAGGCCAAGGTCATGTTCACCACCCAGTGGGTCAACCTCTTCTTAGACAAGGGACCCTCTGTGTCTTGTCAATGATAGATAATCAATTTGCATGAGAATTGAGGGTAATTTAACTCAGTAGTGAATCAGAATGTCCGGAAAAACCTGTGAACCACTCTTGCAGTATGTTATCTAGTATATTATCAGCTAGTGGGAAATGTCGAATATTTGAGGAGAAAACGCAAGGAATCAAACGACCCAGAACGGAAAACATAAGACAAGTGTAACTTATCAAGCGGTGTGAAAAACTACAAAGTGCAAGGCTGAGATAACACAGCAAACAAAGCGGTGAGAGACAGCTAATAAAGGCAAGTAATGCCTACAAGGGAAAACTCACTTAAAGCTAACAGTGTCCTTGAGCTACTGCTAAATGTATCTTGGTGCATTTTGACTACAATGAGAACACTGTTATCCCATATTTAGTAATTGAGTTATAGAACTAAAGACCAAATAGAAAATGAACTAAAAGTATGCAATTCACTCTGATTACCTAGAAAACAGACCAGACCTGACCAGACCAAACAGACCAGAAATAAAACACTGCCAAGTAATTGTGGTAAAGGGTCTGATTTTTTTATACACTCCCAAAATATTTTATTCATTAGTCACATCCTGCAGTTGGGATGAATCAGGGATGAGACTACCTCTCTGCACAGCTATGACAACAGTACTGCAAAAGCTGTATAGGGTGAAAGCTCCTTAGTATTATTTAGCACAGAATCATGCGAACATTAATACAATTATGTGTGTTAAAAGATCACAGACAAAAGCAAGGATCTGTCTGCTTCTAACAAAACCCTTGCGATGTTGTTATACAGTATAAATTTGTCTGTAACATGCCATTTGGAAATCTCCTGCTGATTAGCAACATGGTGTGCTCATCAAACAGGAGAGCTGTGCATGTACAGGATCTCACATTTGGAAGAAATCCAGGATGAAAACTGTGTTAATTCTAACAAGCTCAAAATGGCAGACACTTTTACTTGTCCAAGCAGCCATTAAGGAGCAAAAATACATAAGAAGACATCTGACTCTCATTAGAAGGCAGTGAACATACTCTGAGATTTGTGATATTAAGCTCTTCTCTGCGATTTCATTAACAGAACTTTTACTCAGCATACTTACATTATACAAGTGCCTACTTCAGCCCAGAGGACTAAATCATTTTTTTCCAACAACAGATGGCCTAGAAACTTGGAAAAATATACACAGCCTGTCTTGTCAAATATATCTGCTATCATAAACTAAATAGCTTTTTTTTTTTTATTAAATGAATCTGGTGTTATATACCCTGATCAGCCATAACAAGCTGTGATGCACTGTTTAAACTGACACCTTTTTTTCATAGCCAACATTAACTTTTCCAGCAATGTGAATTCCAGAAGCTCTTCTGTAGGTTGGGGTCAGATGATCTAGCCTTTGCTCCCAACAGGCATCAGTGAGCTTCAGGCATCCATGACTGTTATTGGTTCACCAGTTGTCCTTTCTTTTAGCACATTTGGAAGGTACTAACCACAGCATACAGCATGGGGACATCACACAAGACATGCGTTTTGGAGACACTTTGATTCGTTGTGATTTACCCATCACAATTTAGCCCTTGTCAAAGTCACTTTAGTCCTTATGCTTGCCCATTTTTCATGCTTTCAACACAACAACTTTGAGAACTGTCTGATCACCTAACAGAGAACTGTCTGTTGTTACCTAATATGTCCCTTCCCTAGTCAGGTGCCATTGTAAAAAAATAATCAATGTTATTCACTTTACCTGTCAGTGTTTTTAATGTTATGGCTGATCACTGTAAGTGTTGCTAATTGTGTGTCCTTATTTGACTGTAAATGATTATTGCTTTTTTTCTTAAAAAAGTCATACCTTGGAGTTCAGATTCTTCTCCTTTTTTGCTATCACTAATTTACATAACTTTGCATATTTCCTCATTTTCTGTGAACATAGCCTCCAAAAATAATCTCTTGCTCTCTTATTTAACTTGATAAGCTGCAGAGGTTCTTCAACGTTTCAATTTTTTTAGCTGTACAAATTTCAGGTTAAATGTCAGGGCTGATTTTCCTAAAAGCACTGTAGCATAAGGATGATTATCAAATTGTATTGCTGTGCTGTTTGTGGGAGGAATGACATGCTCTGTCTCCCCTGTCAGTCACAGAGATCCAGCCTAAATGCTTTCATTTAAAAAGATTAGCCTGGTTTGCCTGATTATTGTCGTGGATTTTGTTAACTTAACTGTGTCATTTTGCGGAAACTAGGCCGACCAATCTCTTTATATATTTCTAATAATGCATCAAATGTTAAAAACTTATTTTTGATGTCTAGAGTAATGAACAATGAATTTATATATTTTATATACAGATGCAAATTAAGAACATATAGATGCTCACATTTATTAATAACTGCTTCCTACATTTCCCCTATTCCCTTCCTGCCTGCCTTCCTCTCTTCTATTCTCTACTCATCAGGTATAAGGGTTTCATTAAAGACTGCCCCAGTGGGCAGCTGGACTCAGCTGGCTTTCAGAAAATCTACAAGCAGTTTTTTCCCTTTGGGGACCCCACCAAGTTTGCTACATTTGTCTTTAACGTCTTTGATGAGAACAAGGTAAGGAGACATCAAGCTGCAGGATCGCACGTTGAAACAAGGTGGTTTTAGCAAAAGAAAAGGGGAGGAAACCCCAGTATTTATGGGCAGTTTCTATATGCGCATATGTTTTTGATTTGTTGTCGTTGCAATGAAAAGCTGGTTATTGTGTGTGCATCTGTGTGTATGAGGGTTACATATTTACAACATACACTGACCTCATCTTGCCTGTCAACACATTAGAATTTTCAAAATCTCATGCTTTCTCAGCAGGGCTGTCAGAGAAAGTGAAATCAATATTGCAAATAGGACAATTATGTATCAATAGCATGGAATAAATGCTATAACCTGAATTTTTAACAGTATTAACTTGATAGAATGGTGCATATCATGTCTAGAGTAGACACTGGCATCTAATGTAATGAGGGACAAGAAAGCAGGCAAAGAAGTTCTGATTTAGCTTTCGAAATTAGTATAATATTCTCTCTCTCTCTCTCTCTCTCTCTCTCTCTCTTTCTCTTTCTCTCTTTGCAGGATGGACGCATTGAATTCTCTGAGTTCATCCAAGCACTGTCGGTCACCTCCAGAGGAACACTGGATGAAAAACTTAGATGTAAGTAAGAAGTGACAAGACCTACATATATCTATTATTCTTCTACAGTACAAGAGCACTCCTTAAGTCTTGGTGACTTCAATCAAATAAATCTTGACCAACTGTCTATTTATTTAATATTTTAAATAGATTATGAAGTTTTATTCTAACCGTCTCTATGTTTTGATTGACACAATATTATTGTGTTAAGTCCACAACCATTGCTCGAGAATAGGAATTAAAATGCGATGGCTGATCAATCTGAATTTATTAATAATGAATTGTATATCATTTCTTACACAGATTACAAGACTATTCTGACCTCTGACAGGAAAACATAATTGTGAATTTTAATGCTATCAGTATCAGTCAGCACAATAGTAATGATCTTATGTCCATACAGAAATGTTTTACTAAACAATGTCTTCCCATGTCTGATAAATGTGCTCAGTGACTCAGGGTCATCATTACCGCTAACCACTGAAGCATAGCATCAATTATATGCTCATATAGTGTTGATGTTACAGGGGCCTTTAAACTGTATGACCTTGATAATGATGGCTACATAACACGAGATGAGATGCTGAACATTGTGGATGCCATCTATCAGATGGTGGTGAGTTGTATAATGTAGATTCCTGCATCTTTCTGCTCCTTGATACAAATTCTCAATTATCTTGGATTACATTTTTAGGTTTCAACTTCTTTCACTTGCAGGGAAACACAGTGGAGCTACCTGAGGAGGAAAACACACCAGAGAAAAGAGTGGATCGCATTTTTGCTATGATGGACAAGGTGAAGGCCACACACAAGACTTTCCAAAGTGATATTTCAAATAGAAAGCTTGTCATAAATTCTTATGTGTATTTAATTATTTGTTTATAGTTTTTTATATATATATATATATATATATATATATATATATATATATATATATATATATATATATATATATATATATATATATATGTGTATATATTGCAAAAGAAAATATATATATATTTTAAGGGTGGGTCTACCTTTTTTTCCTGTGCGCACGGTCTTTGTGGCTCGTTACAGCCCTCAATCATGGTTAACTGGTAAGTTAAAGCATTGTGGTGTTCCAGAACCTTATCCAAGCTTAGCATGATGCATGACACAGAGGAGACATTTTAAAGTAGCAAAACAAGAACAAAGATGGCATTCACTACACCAGCATTTATGGCTGTTGCAAGAACTAGAAGCCCAAGAGAAATTCTGCAACGAATCAATGACAGAATGGAAGCAGTTTCACTGCTACATACAACACAGGCCCTGCACCAAGCACAAGCATTTCCTTCAGATGCAAACAGCAGCAATGGACACCAAGAAATGCCAAGATAAAGTACAGTATGGTAGCAGGAGCATGGCCAAGTGAAAGGAGGGAGGAGCCAGGAAACGTAGGTGCCAAAAAATTTGACTGTAAGGCAAAAAATCAGGATGAAATTACAGAGCCCCTTTGTGAGTTGTCCCAAGCCAGAAATGTGTAAAAAAAAAAAAAAAAAAAAGAGAGAGAGAGAGAAAAAGACTGAAACACAGAACACTTGTCAGAGAAATCATGTACAGGTGTAGATGCTTACCACTCAATGTTTCCTGTTCCTCCCTCCATTGACCATGCTTTTACATGTAGTATTTGCAAAGTATCTACAAAGCCATCCATGAGATTGAAGCCAGTCAAAGAAGAGGATGATTGCATTGCCTTCAAGAATCAAGGTGGCCAAAGAGGAGCAGGCATTCCTTCTGGTAAAGCTGTCTGAAGGTAATGTCAGTGCAGATTATGTGGCCATAGACATTAATGACATTATTCAACAATGAAACTAACAGGCAACATTTTAATAAAACACTGTGCTTGAGGGTAAAAACATAGTTCTAAAGAAAATCAAAGGTCCTGTATAAGAAATGAAAACAAAAGAGGACTAAACAGTACTCCACGAATCTGATGCATCTAGAACACAAGGCTTAGATTACTGAATACAGCTCATCATCTGGAAGACAAGCATTGGAAAATGGTGGAAGCATACATGGTAACAAGTCGGGTGAATTACAGCTAGTCAGAGCCAGGGTCAGGTCAGGCTTTGTGTCTAGTAAATTTGGGAGAGGTGTTGAGGCCTTGCTTGGTGGTCTGGTGGTGGCAGCTTGGTGATTGACCTCACAGCCTTCTATAAGTAGTCCAATGTCATAACCACTAAGTTATCACTTCCCCTCAACAAAAACGGCAAACACTTATCCAGCAAATTTACGCATCTCAAAAACAGTGAATTCACTAGGCTACCTGTTAAGCTGAATCACCTAGGCTATATTCTAATAAATGAGAAAAATATGAAGAACAGAAATATGCTAGAGACATGATAATCTCTTAAAACTATAAAAAAGGAAATCAATTCAAAAACTAAACTAAACCTTAAAAGATGAAATTTGATGTTGGTGCCATTCAAACCCCTTAATTTAGTGCAATCTCTACCTGTGTCCCAAGTGATACACACAGGCAAGCTAAATGTTAAATGCATGCAAAGCATTACCATTTAGTTGAACATTTAAGCAAAGTGCACTGTGTATTTAAGGCTATGGCTGCTTCCAACTGGTTTGCATTTTGCACAGAATAACAACAACAAAAAAATCCAAATGTGACAAAAGGCAAGAGAAAATTACCTAGCAACCTAGCCTAACTTGCTGAAAACATGATGAAAAACTTAAAACTATTACTTAATAAATGTGTAAATCATTGGGCTAAATGTAGGAGAGTCATGAATTATCCTCAAAGGAGATCAGATGTAAAGAGTCAATAGGGTGATAAAGAGGTTCTTAAATTTCTCAGAAACAAAGAACTAAATTTATGACTCTCAGAACTGTGAACAGGATGATTAGAACATGCCAAGTTACCTGATGCCAAGCCAGGGTCAGTGTGTAGATGTACACGAATTTTGTATATTACAGCGGAGTTCTTTTGACCAGAGTACTTTTGATAACTTTGCCAATCACTGATGTGCATTTTCAGGAATTACCATGAATAGAAATCTGTCTGTAGAAAGTGTTCAGGAATTTTGGTACTATATTTTGGTCCTGTGACTACCCAGCCCACTATCCAGAGGTGTTACCTTTAAGAAGTAGCTGTGGTAGCTAAGTGGTAGCTCACATCTGACAAAAAGTTGTTGGCTAAGTCACAATGACCACATGAGGTGCAATTCAGGATCAACTACATATTCAGTTTACCAGATGGGAAGAAGAAGAAGAAGAAGACTTTTTAACTAAAGAGCTCTGGGCACGTGCCACTAAGGAAGAGCAAAAAAATGAAAAAATGTACTTTCCCACAAACTGAGAAGCTTCTGCACTTTATTGGACAACAACAAAATATAGAGTTAAAAAGCTGAATTACAACAAATCTGTTCAGAGATGTCCCAGGAAGAAGACATTACACCACATCTGTCTTATAAAACCAATTTGGCAAATGAACTGCAGGGTACTAGCACAATCTCAAGAGAGATGTGGAAGAGATGTTAGAGCTGAGGAAGAACTTACAGTTTGAAAGTATATTTGTTGAACAGATGGATGCATCACAATGTGAACTTAATGTTACTGCAAGGTGATGGTGATGAAATCGGAACAGTATTGTATGTCAGCCAGAAATTGTTTTCAAGAGAGATTAGACAATCTATAGTGGAGAAAGAGGCCCTGTCACTAAAACGGGCCCTTATTACAGGAGAAATATTGTTACTTAAAACTTGAAGAATATATGTGTCTTTACGTACATTCTACATAGTACTTACTGTATTTCCTAGGCTAAAGTAGAAGCTAGGATAGTTAAGTGGCTGTCGGAGCTTAGTTATGGGCTACTGGAGTACGCTTCAACTGAGAATAATTTTTATTCTATTCCCAGACTGTAATAAGTGTTTGTTTGATTGTTTTTTGTCAAGCTTACTTGGAGAACTTGCAGTCCATCAGTATTGAGTTCACTCAAACATCAGCAGTCAGTAAAGTAAAATATTAGTAGAACAGACCAAACATTAATGCTTGCTGTCAGGTATTTCCTACAAAAAAAGAATCAAGTGTGACAGTCAGAGTGGGCAGAAGAACTGTAACAGGCTCTCCAAGATTAACTTACCAGTGTTTTCATAAAACTACACAAAGTGTCCCTCAGGCTACTGATGCAAAGGGCAACCACACCGAATATTTGTTAGAAAATAAATATAAATATTAGTCTGACCACTTTTTAGTATTTCTTAATGTAAAAAATGATCAATTTAATTCTTTTTGAAGGCATTTATGTTTTCCAGTAATATCCTAGACTTTTACACAGTATTGTACATATGTTATTATTATACATTTGATTTGTCTGGCCATCTTATCCCGTTATGAAGTGGATGACTGGTTTGAAGTTTGAGTTTAAGGAAAGTGTATATGTCTTCATTACCAGAATGCAGATGGGATGTTGACACTACAGGAGTTTCAAGAGGGCTCCAAGGCAGATCCTTCCATTGTACAGGCCCTGTCACTCTACGATGGGCTTGTGTAGCCAGACTTCAACATGGCACACAGTGAGTATCCACACTGTAAAACCAAACCTATAGAATCTACTCATTAAAAAATAATATGCACTCAGTTTGTTTGGGTATATTTCATCCCATGTATTTTTTATGTTGCAGTTACTAAATACTTTTAACAAATAGGTATTAACCTATTATATATTCACAGTTGTGCTCAAAAGTTTGCGTACTTTAGGAGAACTTGTAAGATGTGTATCATTTTTTTAAAGAAAACATGAGTGAGAAGGTAAAACTAATTTATTTTATTTCTTATAGGCCTCAATCAGTCATATTTTCCAAATCAATGGCAATATTTAACAATTTCTTTCAGGGTATGAGCACAACTATATTTATATATACTGTACTTATGTGCTTGCTGACTAATTTACTTATGTAAAATGTAAAAGTATTTACCACCCTCCAAAATTCTATTTTGGGTCCTCTCTTTACTGTTTACTGGGACAATGTTAAAATTCTGAATTCTTTTAGAAACACAAGCCTTTAAGCAACTATTGCTATGAAGTCTATTTTCTGCTCTGCACTACAGTGGTGCAGTGGGTAGCACTGCTGCATCACAGATTCAGGGTCACAGAGTCAGTCTTGAACTCTGGTTATTGTCTTTGTGGAGTATTCCGTGTTGTGTGGTTCTCTGGTTTTCCTACAAAATACTGGTAGGTGGATTGGCTGCCCCTAAATTGCCCCCAAGCAAAAATGTGTGTGTGTGTGTGTGTGCGCGCGTGTGCGCGCGCGTGTGTGTGTGTGCGCGTGTGCGCAAACACAACTAAACTAAAGGTTATGCATGTGAATAACATTTGAAATAATGAAATGAATTTAAAATAGTATCAAATTAATCTGTAAATCATGATACATGTTAAATCAAGGTACATGTTCACATCAGTAACATCAGAATGAAGGAAAAACTTGATTCCAGTTATTTATGACTCTGGTGTTGTTATTGGAGCCTGATAGCCTGGTTTGTGTACTGCAGATTATGTCTTTAAAGTTGAAATTTTACAGAGTGTATGAAAGGCAAAAAAAGACCCATGAACAAGCAATATTTTTCCAACTGTACAATTCCCATCACTGAGATCACATTTCTTCCCCATTCCAAGTAATGGAACATGGAGCTATCTATCCATCTGCCTGTCTGTCTAACTATCTTTATATATATATAGTCATGTGAAAAAAATTAAATATTAAGTTCTTTATTAAGAAATGTCTATATGTCAAGTTCCTATCGTGTTTTAGTTTGTACATGTAGATGATGTAATTGCTTGTAAACAACAAAAAAGTCACTTTGTTTTTAGTTATTAAACAAAAGAAATCAATAAAAACTGAGGACACCCTATGCACTAATAGCTAGTGTTTCCCTCTTTGATTGAAACAGCCTCAGTAAGATGTTTCTTGTAGCAATCTACCAGTTTCTGGCATCATTTGGAAGAAACTCCCCACTCCTCAATGAAGAATTCTTTCAGCTGTGTGTTTGAGGGGTTTCTTGCATGCAGTCTGTTTCAAATCACCACACAGGCTCTTAATAGGATTTAGATCTGGGCTTTGACTTGGCCATTCTCCAGGGAATTCTCCATTTTTTACTTTTCAGTCAGTCTTTGGTAGATTCACTGCTATGTTTTAGGTCATTGTCATGATGCGAGGTCCAGTTCCAATTCAGCTTTAATTTTTTTTTCTCTGTGGTCTTTGGCAAACTTCAGTCTTGCCCTCATGTTTTTTAGACAGCAAAGGTTTCCTCCTTGCACACCTCACATGATAATTAAAGTTGTGCAGTCTCTTTCTGATTGTAGATTCATGCACTTTGACATCAAATGTAGCAAGTGCCTGCTGTGGGTCCTGTGATGATATTTTACTTACTCCACTGTTTTAGCTTAACTAATCCTTTCTTTACTGTTTACTGGGACTATGTTAAAATTCTGAATTCTTTTAGAAACACAAGCCTTTAAGCAACTATTGCTATGAAGTCTGTATTCTGCTCTGCACTACAGTGGTGCAGTGGGTAGCACTGCTGCATCACAGAGCCAGGGTCACAGAGTCCGTCTTGAACTTATTGTCAGTGTCATTGTGTGTGTGTATGTATATATATATATATATATATGTGTGTATTTCATATAGATGAAATGGATATACAGTATGTTCATGGATATTTTGTCTGATTGCAGGCTACCCCGACAATCCATTTTTGCCATCCTGCTTGCTCTGTGAGAGAAGCTGATGTATTCCTTGCTTTCCCACACTTGCTTGGACCATGTACTGCATTAGTGCATTGTGGGGGCTGCTTGTGGATACAGCTCATCTGTCAGTTATTCATCTGCATTGTCAAAGAAAAACACAGGTCAAGATCACAGATTGTGCCATCTTCTGCAGAATTATTCTCAAGATTCTTATGAATATGATGAATTAAGTCATTTCCTTTCAAGGAGAGAGAAGCACCCATGCATGAGCAGTGCACATATAATAATCAGTATATTACTGAATACCAGTAGACCCAGTCATTGTATTTTGTTCGGTGGATCAAGATGAAGACATTCAGACACTCCAAACTCTTGAGGGGCCTCCAAACAGGACAATATGTTCCATATAAATATATAATAAATGAACAAAACTTCAAACTGTGTTACTGAACTGTAGTTTATGGACAATGACATGAAGGCTGTGATTCACTGGACCTGATAGGCCAGTATTTTTGAAGATCAAGTGAAAATGTATTATACTTGATTTAATGTATTCAGACATGTTTTAAGCTGTTCTTATCACATCTGTGGTGTAAATTACTGCTGCAACCTTTGCTGCTCTTGTGATGCTTCTGTGATCATACTGAGGTGTGTGATTTGCATTAAACACTGATATGGTGATGTATTGCTTCTCTAGCTAAACCTAACATATTATGGATGACAGAGGGAATATAGTTAAGCTTTGGCTCATATGGCTCAAAAAAAGTGTTTCCCATTTTCACTATTTTCAAATTTACTTTATATAGTGCATTTTGAAAACCATCAGTCTCCTTAATTTATTCAGATACTTTATAACATATCATTGCACTTTTCCAGCAGTTTACTTGCTTAATGGAAATTTGAGACAGAAGGAGTCTAATCTAACAAGCTTTTCATAGCTAGGACAAAGATTGATTAATTGGCTAATTTTTGAGTGTTCACATCACACTTACCTGACGTCATTTCACAGCATGGAGATGACAGCACACCAGGACAACAACCAGAAGCTAAACATCCCTCTGTACAGAATAACATTCATGACTTAATATGGTATTTAATATATTTATCCATGGTACTAAGAAATCTGAAATCGAAACAGTACATTGTACAACAAGACAGTATCTGAATATGCAGCACATTGTAATGTACAGCATGAAAGTGTAATGTATTTATTCCCTCTTTGTCTAAACAGACTGCTGACATTTCTGTTATTGCGGCCGGAAACAGTTCAAGTCTCGGACTATATTATTGTACGTTTTAAGGGTACAATAAAATACAAATCTAAAATACATCACAGGCATCTTTTAAGCATAAAACAACCCATCTTGGTCTCCTTAGAAAAGTGGTTAAGAGTTCTTTCTGTATGTTCCTTTAAGAACACTGTAAATTGTATTGCTGACGCAGTCAATATTGTGAATACACACACCATACAGTATGTAGTGACATGTTATTGTAGTTCTTAAATAAATCAAAATGGTTTTAAAACAGAACACTGGGTTTTTTAAAGAGGGCGCTAAACTGAGATTAATAAAGCTTTTTCCATGATTAGCTGTTTTGAAACATGATGTAGTTATCAGGACAGGTGAGACTTACACAGCAATTTGCTCACAAAAGACAAAAAAACAAAGATTGTCATGTCCTCTTAGACAACTGCATCGCTAAACTCCTCCCACTGTCTTTCTGTAGCTGCCCTCATCAGATATAAAACCCTGATACTTGTCTACAAAGCCAAAATTGGACTAGCGCCCACTTACCTCAAAGCATTTATCACACACTGCACTGCACCACCCATCACTCAGGGTACAAGTAAATACCTGCATCTAGACTCTTCTTAGCACTTTAATTTCAAAAAGTGTTATCTGTGTCATATTTCTATATTACCTCCCAACAGAGTTTATAGACTCGTACTTTTTAGTCCTTGAACTACTAAACCAGTATCAGTATGTATTTATTGATAGAGACTTCAAAAGTGCTATTATAAGTCTCTCTCGATAAGAAGGTCTGCAAATTGCCATAAGTGTAAAAATAAAGTAAATGTCAAGTATCATGCCAAGAAACTGAAAAGTCTTTCATCCTAATGACACTGACAAAGCACTGACACCTGAAACTAAATTCCATAAATGATAAGCCTCTCCTTATAGAAAGCTTTCCCTTTATTAATAATTATATGTTTATTATATAACGTACTTTTTAAATCTGTGTTATTAGACTTAGATTATGTCAGTATTCTTCCATACGATTGAGTGAATGAATTATTAACAGACACTAGAATCTATAATGTATTAGAATGAGCACATTAATATAAACATGTGTATTATAAAAGAAATAAATAATATAAACGAAAAGTAACTTTTATTAGGCCAATAAGAGGCCTGTTTTGGGAATGCTCATGTTCACAGTAGTGGTTAATGACTCATATGAAATTAAACAGTCAAGTCTTCACAAATTTGCAGTTTTTGATAAGTATTTATTTATTTATTTATTTATTTATTTATTTATTATACTTAGCACACTAGGTCTAAATCTTAGAATTTTATTAAGGCAGTTGTATAGTGTTTTACTATCAATGCTTTACTTGTGCTGTTGTGTTTTATCTCTGTATCAATGCATTCTGCTCATGAGCAGCTAAACACTGTCACAGTACTCTACACACAGAAACCCAGCAGTGCCCTGTCTAATATATCAGTCATGCCACAATAAAATCATTCATTTGTTAATTGTTATATTGAAAATTCTATCTGATTTGTTGATTAATGCCAGTCAACTGTGGGTTAATCAACACCTTCTGACTAGTTAGAATGAAACAGTGCTAATGTGCAACTGGTATTATAGCTACTTCGTATAAAAATGCATCCTATAACAAAAGTGCAGTTATTGAAACTGTATGTTCAATAATAGCTTAGCCCTCTGGTAGAGCATGTCAGCATTGACTACAAAACTCAAGATTAATTTGACCAAGGTTTAGTACAGTGAACAGAATATGCAATTAGTCACACTTTTTTTGTAATCATTTGTATTTTTTTGTTCCCCAAACAAATGTGGAAGAGAATTATAATTATCCCTAAATTGCTGCAAACTATTTACTACATCTGGCCCTGTGTTGTTACTCATGTTATCAAGACACTGGATGTTATTTTTCTCTAACAGCTATTTTAGTTCTCTTTTGCTATTTACATCATTTAGCAGACACTCATATCCAGAGTGACTTACATTTTTATTTCAGTTTATACACCTGAGCAATTCAGGGTTAAGGGCCTTGCTCAGGGGTCCTGCAGTGGCAACTTGGTGGACCTGGGATTCGAACCAATGACCTTCCACCTTAACCACTGAGTTACCACATCCAGCATTTTGCAACAAACCTAAGCAAAACTGGGTATTGAAATTCATGTGTATTGTGAAATGATATTTTTTGCCATAATCTGCTCCTAGTTAGCATCTATACTTGTACTTTAAGTTAAGAGTTATACAGCAATCTGTGACATGCTGCTGTTTTGTTTCATAGTATTGTTCTCAAGCTTGTACAGCTTTTCAGAGTAAATCAAAAGCAACACTACATTCCATTTACTCATTCTCAAGGTTGGTTTGAAGGATAATTAAATCAAGCTTGATTTCTCAATCAAGCTGGTGTGATGAGGATTGTAAATCATGGCTATTCCATTCGCATTTGCCAAATTTGATTGGGAATTATGTTTTTTGCTCTGATGTAATGGACAGAGGGTTTCTATATTGCTTGATTTAGTGCAAATGTTCATTCATTCATTCATTCATTTTCTACCGCTTATCCAAATTACCTCGGGTCACGGGGAGCCCCGTGCATCTCAGGCGTCATCGGGCATCAAGGCAGGATACACCCTGGACGGAGTGCCAACACATCACAGGGCACACACACTAGTGCAAATTTTAAAAAAAATTAAAGAAAAGTTTTGATGGTTTGATTTACTCCAAATGAACCAGGACATGGTGTAAGGCAAATAAAGGAAGCTTACAACTAAAAACCAAACTGCTACTGAGATTATATGACTCACTGTTAGATATAAAAATAGACAGTATTTTGTAGAGATAAAAACAGTAGCAGCTCCATTTTGAAGCAGATCTTTTTTTAACATAGCACAGCACATGTACTCATGTAAGCTTCATGCAATGTTGCTTAGAAATATAAACTTTAGAATGAAGGGAAAATATTATCTCACCAAAACTGGATAATTGAAACCTGGATCATCCAGGGTGGTGAGGGTAGTGTTATAGTGTGAGGATGGTTTCCTGGTACAATTTGGGTCTGTTAATACGAATCTTCACTTCAGAGTCTATTTGAGTATTGTTGCTGTTGATGTGCATCCCGTTATGGCTACAATTTACTATCTTCTAGAGGCTACTTCCAGGATGATAATGTACCATGTCACAAAAATTGGCTCAAATTATTTCATGTACGTGACAATGAGTTCACTGTCCTTCAGTGGCTTTCCTAATCAGAACTGAATCCAGTAGATTACCTTTGGGATGTGGAAGAGTGGAAGTTTTACAGCATGAAAGTGCTCCTGAAAAACCTGCAAGAATTATGTGACATCAACATGGACCATAATCTAAAAAGCAATCGTGGGATCCATACCATGAAATATTGAGGCTGTTTAAAGCAATGGGAGGACCTTCAGAACTACCAGTACACCACTGTTGTAGACTGAGACTCAACATCTCACTTATATGCTTTGTTAATTGTTTTGCATTAAGGTATTTCATAAACGATTCAACTGGAATTCAACTGGTTTAGAAAAGAATTAGCTGTAAAATGGAATGAAAAATCGAAATATTACTTACTGCTGGTTTGTTATTTATGTGTATTATCTCACAGCACTATTAAATTCTCAAATTTGATTATATATAGCGATATAGTGTTGAATTTCTCTGACAGTTCTCTGACAGTGCTTGTTGCTATTTAAATCACAGGTTTATAATGAACCTGCTTGAGCTAATGGTATCATTTCTATAGTAACAGGAACCTAGTGGACGCAACACAATAATAAAGGTTAATAATAAACAGATGAAAGGAAAAAAGAGTCTAGTGATGGAGTGACTATTTATATGTTGTTGCTGTAACATGCTGTAAGTGGTAACAGCAAATAATTTGTTTGTAATTTCGGTTTATGTTTGCTTATGGATTAAGTTAATCACGCACCTTGCACACCTTTTGCTAACAGCACACAGCGGCAACCATCATAAACAGAGCTAAATAAAGAAAAAAAGAAGTCTAAAAAGTTATTTTGTTGTTATGGTTTTTAAATGTTGTTTTCATCTTTGCATTGGACTGCATAACACCACACTATGGATGTTGCATGGCTCATCGTGATGATTTTTTT
The DNA here is from genome assembly GCF_030014155.1 of Tachysurus vachellii. Taxonomy (NCBI): domain Eukaryota; kingdom Metazoa; phylum Chordata; class Actinopteri; order Siluriformes; family Bagridae; genus Tachysurus; species Tachysurus vachellii. The sequence continues at coordinate 7,837,053 of NC_083485.1, read as the reverse complement.
TTGTTATTTATTTATTTATTTTTTTAACAAATTTCACATTATATGAGAAAAAAAACAATATTCAAAATAAAGAATGTACTGTAACAAATCTAACTCCTCTGCACGTTTTTCTTGCTTGTAGTCTACTGTGATCCATGATCTCTGCCTTCATGGCCATCTGCTTTTCAGGCTGATTGTGAAGCTGTCTGATCTGACTCCGTTCTCTCAGTCGGCTCCTGCATATGCGCTTCCAGCTGACAGTCTATCACATTTAATGGGCATCTCATGCCTGCAGCATTCACGTACACACACACACACACCCCTTCTCATTTGTTCTGTCTGTCATCACACATCCAAAAAAGGATCTTATAGAGTTGGGAGTATGACTGTAGCTACTGTAATTAGTTTATTTAATAAACCTTTATGCTATTACATTAAAATGAGATTATGCCATGGCCCTATAAATGTAATATCTCAGCAGATTTTTTAAATATATATTAAACAACCAAATGAACACCTCACAACCACACACCTATGGTTCTACCCCAAAATGTTATCACAGAGTTAAAAGCACACATTTGTTCACATTGTCTTTGAATGCTGTAGCTTTACAATGTCAGTTCACTAAGAGGCCTGTAAACTAACCTGTTTTTTGCATGAACATGACCCTGTACACAAAACAAGCTCAATGAAGACACGGTTTGCCATAAGCTGGAGTTTAAGAATTCAATTTACCTGCACAGATCCCTTACCTCAACTGCAATGAACACCTTTTATGCACCTGACTGGGTGTCAGACCTCCTCACTTAATTTCAGTGCCGTATATCACTAACGCTTTTGTGGCTCTTGTGGCATAAACCTCCACAGGCACGCTCCAAAATCTAGTGGAAAGTCTTCAAAAAAAGTGGTAGTTATGGTAACAGCAAAGAGAAAAAAATAATCTGGAATGAGATTTTCAACAAGCATGGCTGTGATGGTCATAAGTCCACAGCCATAAAGTGCATATTAAGAACAATATGCAGCAGGTGGGCTGCAGTGTACAAAATATTATAGCTGAGAGGATCTAAAAGATAAATGGCATATAAAAGACGATATAAATGACAACAGGTGGGATTATTTTCTCTTTTTTTAATCATCTTTATCAGGCCAATATTTCAAGAGAGGTTTGTAGGCATATGACGTGGCGTACATGTTTAAATACAAATTGGTGGTTCATGCACACAAATCCCCCCACCTAAAAAAAACTTGGAGATTCATCTAAAATTAGCATGCTAAGTAGAGTTAACATTAGCAAGGACGGTCATGACATTCAGACATTTAAACATGTAACTTCTCATAATGATTTATGAGGATGGAACGTTTGGGGCATGTCTAAAAAAATTGTTATTAGACTATGGATAAAATGTGTAAAGTGTAAAGTTTGATATCAGCGCCACCTGCTGGTCGAGATCAAACATACAGCCATGTTTAAATTAGATCTTATGCTTATCCCTATATAATCCCAGTATCTAATTTTTGTTTCTCCTAGTATTTCAGTGAGAAATACTTAAACTAAAATAAATAAATAAATAAAGTTTTTTTTTTTTTTTTTAACATCATTAATAAACTGGTGGGGGGCACGGTGGCTTAGTGGTTAGCACGTTCGCCTCACACCTCCAGGGTCGGGGTTCGATTCCCGCCTCCACCTTGTGTGTGTGGAGTTTGCATGTTCTCCCTGTGCCTCGGGGGGTTCCTCCGGGTACTCCGGTTTCCTCCCCGGTCCAAAGACATGCATGGTAGGTTGATTGGCATCTCTGGAAAATTGCCCCTAGTCTGTGATTGCGTGAGTGAATGAGTGTGTGCCCTGCGATGGGTTGGCACTCCGTCCAGGGTGAATCCTGCCTTGATGCCCGATGACGCCTGAGATAGGCACAGGCTCCCCGTGACCCGAAGTAGTTCGGATAAGCGGTAGAAGATGAATGAATGAATGAATATTTTATTATTAAAACAACTCTTACTTGCGCTCACACATTTTCTCATCTCACACGCTTTTTAAAAATGTCCCGCCTCCTGTGCTATGATTGGTTAGCTGTCCAGAGCCAAATCAATGGACTGATTGTGAGTTTGAATAAACTAGCCAATCACATGGGTTCGTAAGAATACGGGTGGGAAAGTAAGGCGTGTGCTCTAAACTTCCTTCCGCCCTGCTAGCGGACTCTACGGTTTATAGATCAGCAGGGTACCGCTGCGGAGTAGGGGGTGTGTTTGTTTGTTTTATGGTTTTGTCAATGAAAGGACTGTATATTAACCTGGTTACATAAATTTAGCAGGTCCTATTCGTTGTTAGCTCCGTTAATACTTCATACTGTAGATGGAATAAGTTGTCATGGTATCCAAAATATATAAGGGTTGCATTGCAGCTAGTTAGCAATGCTAGGCTAGGCTAGGCTAGGCAAGCTTGGACACTTAGTCATATCACATCAGTAACACAACGTTAGTCATTAGGTACAGAAGTATCGGCTCTTTTACTAACACTGGTTACTGTTTCTGCCAGCTGGTTAACTAGCTAGCTAGCAACCTCACTAACAATTGGATTCTCCTGGAAATGGTAAGTCGCTAGTTAGCTGGCTAACTATGGGTTTCTATGGTCAGTGTACTTGCTATGCTTTTCTGTAGAACTAGTTCTGTTATGTTAGTAAGGAAGTTATGATGATTCCACACCGGAAGGGTTTTATTAGATATTTTATTAGCTTTGTCATATTCATGTCCGTCGACGTTGTATTTTTTGGGTCTGGTGTCAGTCCTTAACTGACAGTTAGCTTTGCTGTGTTGTTAACATTGGTGTTTAATTGGAACAAAAAATAAACAACCACCACAAAAATGATTGATTTAAAATTCGCCGTATTATTTATTATTGATAAACTGTCGCCTGTTTTAGTTCAGAACAAAAAAGCACACTTAAGCCAGGCCTTAAAGATTTGTTGAGTAGTTTTAGGCTTTGATGGTCTGTATGATGGGAGTCATTTATTATTCCTGTATTGTAGTGTCGGTGTTGTTGTTTACTGTGTCTCATGGGTCATAGTTTCCCATTTGAGGAAGCACAGTAACAGAGACACTTTTCACAATTTCATATTTAAGATGATTACAGTTTGTCAGCAATTTGGTCAACTTCAGCTGAACTAACTGGTGCTGTTCTGTAATGAGGAAATGCCCAGAAGTGTTCAGTCAGAGTATAAAGTATAGTTCAGGTAGTTCACCGGTCGGTGGACACTTCACTGCAGATGTGTTTCTGTCTTTACTTCATGCAGATGTTTTGCTTCTATTTTAACAAGTCTTTCAGTCTACACCAGCTGCTTTAGAGGCTCAGAAATCCCAAGTTTGCATGTTTTTTTTGGTCTGTTTTTATAGAAAGGTATATGTACAGTAGTGATGCTAATCAATACACAGAAATAAAAAAAAAAATGACTGTGTTGTTCACTGTTTCACTGCTGGTGTGGATTCAGGGATAAAGGCATTGCAGGCAAATTAAAAACACCCAACCAGGCATAAATTGGTGGTCTGTTCTAATATATGCTGTATTAGAGTTCAGTGTTTGTTAGAGCAATTTATATTAAAAGATTCCAATTATTTAGTACCTCTTTTATGGGAGAATTGTATATTTCTTAGATTAAATTTAGGATTAAATACCTTTTTGATTTATCTGAACTAATTAAAGAGACATGCCAGACTTGCTGCATGGCAATGGTATAAATGGTTTCTTTAGCATCAGTTTGATGAAGGATTGTAAGGAGTGTCAAAACACAAGACTGAGAACTGTTATATCCAGCTTTTTGGGTCTTGTCAGTCAGTTTTGCTGTCGGATTAACTTGACCTTATCAGCCATCCTTCATGTTTTCAGGTAGTCGCCCTCATGTGCCCATGGAGAAGGAGGCCTTCGAGGGATGGCTGGAGTCGGTCTCCACCTCCTTCTTGGCACTGAATGACCAGCAGCGCAATCAGCTGCTGGACCACCTGATCTCTCTGAGTGGTGCTGCTCAACTCCGGCACCTTTCCAATGGACTGGAGGTTCTGCTGAAGCGTGATTTCCTGCGCCTCCTACCCCTGGAGCTGGCCTTCTACCTGCTGCGCTGGCTTGACCCACAGACTTTGCTGACTTGCTGCCTGGTGTGCAAGCAATGGAACAAAGTAGTCAACACCTGCACAGAAGTGTGGCAAGGTGTGTGCAGTGACCTTGGCTGGCGAATCGATGACTCTATCCAGGATGCTGGCCACTGGAAACGCGTCTACCTGAAGGCCCAGCGTCGCATGAAACAGCTGAGAGAGGAGGATGCGTTCGAGACAAGCTCCTTGATTGGCCACAGCGCTCGGGTGTATGCCTTATACTACAAAGATGGCCTCCTCTGCACAGGTGTGAATTTATTCAGTCTAGGAATTGAGTCTTGCATCTGTTTTTTAGGCTTAAGGCAGAACCATTTGATTTTAGCTAGCTGTGGTAAATATGCAATGAGTCATTAACTATAAATCAGAAGCAAAATGAAATTCCTCCATATTTATCCCAGAAGTAATTAAGACGTGTTTCCACTGCTTGTGCCTTTAGTCTTGTGTCTTGAGTTACAAGAATAATGTAGTTAGAACTATTAGACTACTTTTATCAGCTACAATCTGTAACAAAACACACCCGGTAACAGTTAAGTAGTTAATCTGTAATCCCATGTGCCAAGATCTATAGCCATGGATGCAATTTAACCTAGCTTGCATTTTAACCCTTTTAACCCTTTTCTTAGCTAAAGGAGTGGTCTGATCAAGCATGAATAATAGTTTACAGTGGAAAGGATGCAGGAAGTGAGAGACTTGTTTGTGATAGCTACTTTTCTTCTATGCTGACATCTAGGCGAACTACAGTATACCTTCAGAAGAACAATCAAAAACAAGAAAGTGGACCTGTGATTTCATTGGTTGGTAAAAAAAAAAAAAAAACAGACGGAGGTGCTAGCTAGAGGACATATTAGACTTTTGTGTTGCTATTGTTCAAGTGCTTAGTACGGATAAGGTAAAAACACCTTGCAGATACTGTGTAATATATTCACTGACCACTTTATTAGGAACATCCACAATCATCATTAGTGCAATGCATAAAATCATGCAGATACACAACAGCCTCTAGAGATTGGTGTGAAAACAAAGACCGTCCATTGAGTGGCAATTCTGCATTCTGAAATGGCCTGTAGAAGTGAGAGGTCAAATGAGAATACCCAGACAGGAAGGCTATTGTAACACCCAACTGCATCAGGTCTCACTGGATGTTTTTGTTTTTCACAACTTTGAGGCTTAACCCCTACAGACAGCTGTGTATGAAAATCCTAGTTCCAAGGCAACATGGCACACTTATTTCTTACTTATTCACTCAAATATTTTGACGTGACATGACGTACGGCTAACCTACACCGTAGCAACTGGTGATGTTGATCCAAGTTGGGATAACTACTGGAGTGGACAAGGTGTTGGACTACTGATCGGAAGGTTGAGAGTTCAAATCCCACGTCCACCAAGCTGCCACTGTTGGGCCCCTGAGAAAGGCCCTTAACCCACAAATGCTCAGTTGAATAAAATGATAATTAAGTTGCTCTGGATAAGGGTGACTGCTACATGTTTGAAAGGGAAACTGTTGCTCTTGTAGGGCTACAGGTAGAAATGTTGAGATTCCAATAAGTGAAAACTTGATTTTACCAGTTATTACTATTATCGGTAGCGTTTGTTTAACTTACTATTTGAACGTTCAGAGTGACCTGCTGCAGATGTTTCATTAACACTCTGTACTTGTCCTTCAGGCTCCGATGACCTGTCAGCTAAACTGTGGGATGTCCGTACTGGCCAGTGTATCTACGGCATCCAGACACACACCTGTGCGGCTGTGAAGTTTGATGAGCAAAAACTAGTGACTGGGTCTTTTGATAACACAATTGCATGCTGGGAATGGAGCACAGGCGCCAAGATCCAGCAGTTCCGTGGACACACTGGTGCAGGTTTGTGTCCTGCAGCAACATTGCAGTGTCACCATTGTACACCGTTGCAGTAGAAATGATGAAGACCTACAGATCTAGATGTCATTAACATACATGCCGTGGTTTTTCAGTCTGCCCAGGTGATAGATAATTAGACATACATAATGTCATACCACGCTGACTGTAATAATGTCTTTTTGCCAATCAACTCATTTTTAATAGTAAAAAAAGTAAGTAGTAAAAACACACTGACTTATTTTCAGCTTATTTTTCCCCTCCTGCTAGATTTGCATTGATTGTGAGCTTGTAATTGAGGGATGACCCACTGTGTCCAGAAGTGATACAGCACAAATTAGCACATTGTGTAACTTGTATACGCTTGTGCACATGTGTACAAGTTACACTCTCACCAGGTTTTCACAATTTTGCAATCACAGATTCTGTGATATTCAGAGGACCTTGCTATGTTTTCAAATTCATTTTCCAAAGATTTGGCCAAGTTGCGTCTTGTGTTCATCATAACGCACATTTAGCCAAAGTACAGAAATACAAAGTAGTAACTAACTACAGCTCTCATAGAAAGTACTTACATATGTGTCTTCACTGGTAGGGGTTTAAGAGAAGAATCCTGAACTTGAAATTTTACTAATTCAACTCCAAAATGCATCACAAACAAATAAAAAATAAAAAGCTGTTTTGCATTTTTAACTGCAATAAACACAAAAAAGGCTTATTATATTATTGGTTTAATTGTTTGTTGATAAATTATAGTTTGATGGAAAAGAAGGGAGTTACTGTGTGTGTGTTTTGCAATAGGAAAGACTAGTTACATTGGATAATGTTCTTAAACTCTCCATCACTGTACATGATGTTTTTTGCTTCATTTTAAGGCAGTCAGCAGAAGGCAATTGCCTCGTTTGCTTTTGGTTTCTTTTTTTTTGTAGGCTACTGTTCTAAATAATCAAATGATCAGTAAACTGTGACAGATAAGCAACTGGTAAGCCGAGATTAGGTTAGAATGAAGCTTGTGGCTCCGTGATTGTGCAGTTGTTTGTGGCGGAGAACGATATTTTTATTTAAGGACGTTTTTTTTTCCTCTCAGTGTTCAGCGTAGACTACAATGATGAGTTGGACACGCTGGTCAGCGGTTCTGCAGACTTTACTGTCAAAGTGTGGGCTCTGTCAGCTGGAGCATGTCTCAACACACTCACTGGGCACACTGAGTGGGTCACTAAGGCAAGTGTTACTTTTTGAGAACATTTTTCCACCAACAAAGTGCTGCTCTCGAGCTGGATCGTTTCTATGCTTTTTCACAACAAGCCAGCTAACTTTTGGCCTCGAAAAGAGGTTTGTTTTAAGCATCAAAACACTGCTGGTCTAAAGCTATAATCATTGCATAATAGTGTGTAGCAGCACACTTGGTTATGATTATATTATTACGATTCTCTGAAATATTTTAAACCTCCATATGAAGAAAAATAAAAACTGAAATGACTCAGACTCATAAATTCTCTCCAGATTTTTACTGAAACATAATGTGCCCTGGGGCAGAAATAGTCAGCAAAAGTCTGATTTTCTAAGGTATTGTTTGACAGTTAATGAAGAGTTCGTATTGTCATGTAACTGTATAACCTATCGTACATGTTTGTTACAATCTGCAGCTATTAAGCTATTGGCTTAAGTACTGATCTTGATTAAAGGGTCCTCATGAAAGTATTCTTGTTATTATTATTTTTTTATTTATTTTTTTTACACAAAATATGTTCAGGGCTACAGGAAAATTGGTAAAGCATTCCAAATCAGTAAGAATACAGTAGCAAAAGTGGTTTAGAATTTTAAAAGGGATGGATTTGACACCTCGAGACAAGCATTTTGTGCGCTTGAGTTGAAGAACATTTGTCATACAAGTTCAGCACAGTTAGGTAAAGCTGTAGAAAGCTTAACGTGGGTGACTGTTTCACATGACATGACATTGCCCATGCTTCAGAGGCCACCGCTAATGCCCATGCAAAAGAAAGCCTGTTTAACATCAGGGCCCATGTTGACAATGGTGAAGTGTATTGGGATACTATACTTTGGATTGATGAGACAAAGGTAACTGGTTTTGAAACTGATGGCATTTAAACTGTATGGCATCACAAGAGCAAAGAGTGCAAAAAATAACACAGCCCCCGTTTTTGTTCCTAGGCAACTGTCTGATGATAACAAATGTCTGACTGGTGGTGTTTAAAGTGCTGTTTATAGAATAATGCCTTCAGTCATTTATTACGCTAACATGTTTAAAGATATGAACGTTTCTTTCTCCCTGATTTAGGTTCTCCTTCAGAAAAGCCAAGTGGAGTCCATGATGCACAGTCCTGGTGACTACATCTTACTGAGCTCGGATAAATATGAAATCAAGGTAATCTAAAGAAGATTTTAAACTTGAGATGTCTGGGAATTCTTACAGTGGCTCCACCTACAAATACTGCATATATATTAACAGATAACATTTAATAACAAAATGTACAAATATATTTGCAATATCAACTTTATCCAGAGTAAAAACAATAAAAGAAATATATTTTCAGGATGCATTAATATGCAGAAATAGATACACACAATCTACATAAATATGGGTGGGTATTGTAAATGTGCATGGTACTACATGAGCATTAAATACAATGTGGATGTGTAAATATTCTAACATGACCGTAGAAAGGACACTGGTAGCCCTGTCTGTGTACCCCAAACAGGTGTGGCCTATAGGGCGAGAGATCAACTGTAAGTGCTTGAAGACTCTGTCTGTGTCTGAGGATCGCAGTGTGTGTCTGCAGCCCCGTCTACAGTTCGACGGTCGCTACATCGTCTGCAGTTCAGACCTCGGCGTCTACCAGTGGGACTTTGCCAGCTTTGATGTGCTAAGGTAAACGCTTTAGTGCCTTTTAAACAACCTGGATTCTTTGTGTCAACCGTGAATCAGAAAGTACTAGAGAACTGACCTGAAACTTGAATGCATATACAGTCCCTGACAAAAGTCTTGTCGCTTATCTATTTTGTAGAAACACCTGCTATTAACCTGACTTTTAATTAATCAATTGGTGTTAGAAATAGCTCATATGAAAAGGTAAAACCCTCCTAAATGATGTTTAATGCACTGAAATAAATTAGTTTCAATCATTTAATCAAGACAGAAAGGTCAAATTTTAGCAAGACAAAAGTTTTGTCGCCTATACAGAAATTGAACAAATTTACTGCAAATACAAAAATATGTCAGCAAATTAAGTAGTGGTGCTGTGAGATCCAAATTTAATATCTTGTATGACTTCCATGAGCTTGAAGGACTGCATCCATGCGGTTTGGCAAGGATTCATACAATTTATTGATGAAGTCATCAGGAATAGCAAAGAAAGCAGTCTTGCATGCATCCCAGAGTTCATCAATATTCTTTGGTTTCGTCTTCCATGCTTCCTCCTTCATTCTACCCCTCATATGCTCAATGATGTTCATGTCTGGTGACTGGGCTGGCCAATCCTGGAGCATCTTGATCTTCTTCGCCTTGAGGAACTTTGATGTGGAGATGGAAGTATGCGATGGAGCACCATCCTGCTGCAGAATTTGGCCTCTTATGGTTGGGAATATAAGAGGTAGCCAAGATTTCTTGGTATTTTAGACTATTGATGTTGCCTTCCACCCTGCAGATCTCTCGCACACCCCCATACTGGATGCAACCCCAGACCATGAGTTTTCCGCCAACAAACTTCACTGTTTTCTGGGTGAATCTCGGATCCATGCAGGCTCCAGTAGGTCTCCTGCAATATATGCGGCGACTGTGGTGTAATTCAACAGAAGATTCATCTGAAAAATCTACCTTCTGCCACTTTTCCAGCGTCCATCCTTTTAGCAGGCTGTGGGCCTTGGCAAATGCCACACGGTTTTTCAGTTGTCTTTTGTTTAGTGCTGGCTTCTGGGCACTGATTCGACCATGGAGGCCATTTCGAGACAGAATCCGACAAAGTGTTCTGGTTGACACAGGGACTTCAGGTGACCAGGTCTCATGGAGCTCTGCTGCAGTAGAAAATGGGCTGGCCTTGGAGTTTTGAGCCAACAAACGGTCCTCTCGAGCAGTTGTCTTGCCTGGTCTGCCTGACCTGGGCTTGACCAAAACGTCTCCACTCTCTTCAAATCTTTTTTTATCCTCTGTACTTGACGCTGAGATACATTGAAGGTGTCTGCCACATCAGCAGTGGATCTGGTCTTCAGCCTCTTGATAATCAAAACTTTAGTCTCAGGGTGAATCTAGTTGCAGTTGATGTGAAGGTCTAGTGTACTGGGGTTCTTTTTATACACACCTGAGACCTAATTGATCCATTATTAGTCACAGGTGAAGCTCATATGACAAGGCAACAACACTTATGTCTTTGCAAAAATTGACTCAATGGGCTTTACCAAGCTGTGAATATTAGAATACTTTTTGACAGTTTCGTTTTGCACTGAAACATTATTACAAAAACTGTTGGGATTAAAATGAGCCATTTCTTGTAAAAAAAAAAAAAATCTTGATTTAGAAATATATTTCAGCGGCACTTCAGGTCAATTTGTACACAAGCGACAAGACTTTTGTTGAATTCAATTTTATTTAAAGGTGGGGTCTCTGTTGTTTGAAAGCCAATGTTGTCACTTGAAATCACCAAAACAAACACGCCCCACCCCTGTTTTGATAGCTCCGCCCCACACTTACACCAGACAAGTATTATGGCGGAACCTGTAGGGGCAGCTGACCGAGGGTATATTGTTATCAATAAATGAACTCAATGAGTAATACTATGGTAATTCAAATGTGGTTTTACCGTGTGTGTTGTACCGTGTAAGGTTTATCTCCGTTTCACACGGAAGACGTTCAATTCTCTCCAGCGCTGGAAAGCTGATTCTATATTAACACGGGTCCTACTTCTTGCCTTAGCGTACTGTAAGCCTTTCTTTGCTTTCTTTCTTTCTTTTTTATCCGCCATGTCAATGTTAAAACCGCTTTCTGCTAATGTCACACATGCTCACTGAACACTCTCACCTCCCATATTGACAAGACATGCCCGTTTTTTGCTCATTGGCTACACATTAGTTTTGTTTTTGTTTTGTTTGGCGGCCCAACGTAGTTTTCTGAAGCATTTTTCAAACAACAGAGGCCTATATTTATTTTTTAATAAATACATCCAATCTTTCTAAAATAAGAGATAAGATGTGTGTAATTAATGTCCTTTTCTCTATGTTGTTTATGTAGCAGTAATGACGAGTAATATTCCACAGTGTGATTGTATGACTGGAAAAAAAACTTTATAAATACAAATCACAAAATAATAATATACCATAATTCCCTCCAATAGCCACAAAATAAAGTATGTGGCAATCTGTGTGTTGAACTGCATTCACATTATTGTGTTGTTATTTAATGTTACTATAAAAACATTATTGTTTTTTGTTTGCTTACGCCCAGGTATGATTTTTCTAGCATTTCTCACCCTAACATTTTCCAGTGTGTAATATATCCTTCATGCTCCTCACAGAGTTATCAAACCACAGCAAGACCCAGCCAGTCCCTCTCTTCTCAGCTTTGGTGAGGTGTTTGCTCTGCTGTTTGACAACCACCACTTGTATGTAATGGACCTGAGGACTGAAGCGATTACAGGCCGCTGGCCACTGCCAGCCTACCGCAAATCCAAAAGAGGCTCCAGTTTCCTGCCAGGCATCACCTCGTGGCTCAATGGCTTTGATGGCAAGAATGATGCAGGCCTGGTGTTTGCCACTAGCATGCCTGATCATAGCATTCATCTGGTTCTGTGGAAGGAGAACGGCTAAAGTGCTAAACAAGAATGAGCCAGCTTTATTGACAACAGGGACGCTAAACAAAAAAGGGTGCTCTTGATTTCAAAAACCTGCAGCTTAGATATTGCATGGACCAAAGTCTTTATTTCTTCTCAGTTTCAGCTGTTTGCTTTTAGGTTCAAAAACAACATTTTTTTTTTCAGTTGATCAAGTAAAGAAAATGTTCCTGCACATTTTGGCATTTATTTTGAAGTGCGGTATGCAGATAGCAAGTAGTTCCTTGAAGATGCTGGTTGGGTCGAACCTGTTTTTTCTGTTTGTTACAAAAAAGTGAAAGTAACTGTGAATCGAGCACTTGACTGAACAGTAACGTCCTGCTGCAGCACAATCATCCAAATTCATGAAAACATGAAATTCTAAAATTCTGTGTCTTTTGTAATTTATTTGAACCCAGAGTATTTAGTTGATTGTACTAAATTTGGGTTCAGAATACAGGATAAGAAGATTGCCTTAATTTCTTGGTTTCCTTTTAAGAAGGAAGAATTTTGCAGATGGCATGTCACATGTATGGTGTACATTTTCTATGTGATAAACTGCAACTGCAAGCCATTAAGTTTTACTAATATTGACCCGTCAACTTTCACTTGAAATTAGTCATGTGCCTTTTCCTTTTAACACTTAAATGCCTGCAGGTATGTTATGAAAGTTGTTGAAGTTAATTAGTACAATATTTACTGGATTAAATTCAGTATGAAAGGTATATTTATTTTTAACTTTATTTGGATTATTTTTAACCCGTATGTACTCTTACTGTTCTGCAGTGGATAATTTGCTTAAAAATGCACCCCGTGAATCTCATTTTTTCTTTTAAACTTCATTTAAAGTCTAATTAACTTCATGAGAAGCTTAATGTTATTTTAAATGGAATCCTTTAGTTCTACAGGACCCATAGATGTACAGAGGAATTCTCACTTTTTTAACTTGTATCAAAGTACATGGACAAACTTTAATCTAAAACACTTCTGTCTTTTGATAGCTGTTCTATAGTCAGGCTTGATAGTTGGGCTCAGTATTGCTAGTCTTCTTAGAACATCAGGGGAAGCCTTTTTGCTTTTAGGGCATTACCAATGGAACCTTGGCTATAACCTCCACAATGCATGGTTTTTCACATCCCATATTTAAAATATAGACCTCACTGTAACATTCAATCAGGCCACTGTAGACCATAATGCCATCAATTCACATTCAGCGCATTTTCTGGTTTGTTGGTTGTATATAATATGCTGTCTTTCAAATAAATGGAAATAGCTAAGAGACAATGCTGTTTTTCCCCTTACTACTCAAAAGAATTTTGAATATGCAATAAGTGAGTATTTTCCATCTGACTCTAGGGCTTTGATCTGGTTTATGCACAGAATTTCCATTAACATGCCAGTGTTAACATTTACGATTTACGGCATTTGGCAGACGCACTTTTCCAGAGCAACTCACATTTTATGACTCATTTATAAACCTGAGCAATTGAAGGTTAAATGTCCTTGCTCAGGGGCCCAGCATTGGCAGCTTGGTGGACCTGGGATTCAAACTCTCAACTTTCTGATTGGTAGTCCAACATCTGAACCACTAGACTACTACCACATCTTCACAATCACACACTTATGTACCACTTATTCTCTACTGTCTAGTGCCTTTAGACTGAAAAATACAACAAATTAAATAACCCAAAGTGTGAAGCAAAAGGCATTTTTTGTGATTAGTCCTATTTTGCCTATTTTACAACTACACTGTAGCTGCTAATTACATAAGTGTAATTACATTATCCCAACCAGTCTGGCTTTAAATCAGCAGATTACACAGAGACTGCCCTTTTGTGTAATTGCATGCTGCTAGATCAGCCAAGCTGTCATCTGTCCTCATTCTCCATGACCTTTCAGCCGCATTTGATAGTCAACCAGACTCTTGTCCAAACTCAAAAGCCTTGGAATTGGCTGATCAGCATGAGAATATTTTGCTTCCTGCCTGGAAGGTCGCTCATATAAGGTAACATAGAGCGGAGTGACATCTGCTCCACTCAGCCTCTTCACTGGTGTCCCACAGGGCTCAGTACTTGGTCCTCTCCTTTTGGTTCTCTTACCACTGCAATGCTGATGACCCTCAACTTTTATTCTTCTTCCCACCCTCAGATACCACGGCTACTGTTTAGATCTCAGCATGTCTGGGGTACATATTGTGAATGGCAGCTCATCAGTTGAAACTCAATCCCACAAAAAGTGAACTGCTGAACATCCCAGGTAATTCATCCCCAGGTCAGAATCTTGCATTTTTCCGTACACAACGATCTGATCTCCCCTTTGCTCACAGATCGCAACCTTGGGGTAACCATGGACAACCATTATCCTTTTCCTCACATGTTGCTAATGTGTCATGCTCATGTCGGCCATTTTTGTCCACACAAGCTGCTTGTTCAGTCTCTTGTCATTTCAAGACTGGACTACTGGTGGCAGGTCTACCTATGAACGCAATATCTCCTGTGCAAATGATCCAAAACACAACTTGTTTTCAACCCGCTTAAGTTCTTGTACCCGCTTAAGTACCATCCCACTGGCTTTTGGTAGCTGCACGCATCAGATTCAAACACTGATGCTTGCCTACAAAGCCAAAAATGGACCAGCTCCCTCCAACATCAAAGCTCTTATCATTCCTCACACTGCACCTTGCTCCATCAGAGCTACTAGCACTGCTCGACTGGTCACACCACCTCTCCAGGGGCACTTCCCAGTGCCTAACTCAGGAGACTAAGGGCACAAGATAAGATACTTCATGGACAGGATTGCAGTCCATTGCAGAGCACAATTACACACAAGCACTCATTTATCATGGACAATTTAGAGATGCCATTCGATCTACAATGCATGTCCTGGCACGGGGGAGGAAACCAAAGTGCTTAGCGGAAACGCAGAGGGAGTGAGGAGAACACGCAAACTCCACACTCCCGGCAGAGGTGGAAATCAAAACCCCAACTTTTGTGATATATGTGGCAAACATGCTAACCACTGAACTACAGTGCCCCCTAAATGTAACTAAAACAGATAAAAAGTATGTTATTTTAAAGTAGTATTGGAAGAATAAAACACATAGGGACATGGTACTATAGAAAAATTTATAAATCTTGGATGTAAGTCATCACACCACCACTGTTTTGATTATTTTGCTTTAACACACCTAGTGGTTTTATACTTTACAAGACATAGGCATAACATTGGAACTGACAAGCTCTTCATCTGGTGCTAATAACAAGCAGGTAAGGTGTCCTTGGTCCCTTAAGAAATAGCTAAGATTTATTTTTGGGTTATTTAAATAAAAACATACTACACTACACAGTGATACCAAAAACATGAAGAAGACAACTGTAAAGTGACAAATATGCACAGAAACAAACTATCTTATCTTTTCCATATAAAAATGGCCAGAAGTTTGAGGTGTCTTTGGGCCCATAACTTAATTCTGTGGAACCTAAATGCTTTAGATTCAGCAGCGTAATATTAAGAGTATATTATATAATTTTATTATTAATATAACTAATATTTAAAAATCTAAATTTATAGAATCTAGGTATTATGATAAAATACAAATGTAAGAACTGATGTTATTTTGTGGTATGTTTTGTAAAAAGCTCTTTATTCATAATGTATTGATTTGTTTGATTGTGCATTGTTTATTCATTGTGTAGTGTATTTTGGTAATTATATTATAATCTTTTAAGTTTCCACATTTCAAATCCTATAAAGCAATATTATAGGATAGGATATTATATTATTATTTTTATTATTATTTTATATTATTATTATTATTATTTATAGGATTGAATATAGGATATTCAATCCTATAAAGCAATATTTTTTTATTTCTTTGCATTTTCAATGTATCTACTGAATAATAAGCCTTAGTTCTTGCCATTGCAAATGGGCGTAAGAGGTTAATTGGCAGCCTTGAAGCCACATCGTTAAACTTTTATAATATTTCATACTTTTCTGTTCTTAAAACTTACCAGAATTACAGTTAGTAAACACCAGATAGTAAGCTGATAAGTCAGCTAGTAGGTGGCGAGTACAGAAAAATTTAAGTGCAAAAGACAATGAATCAGGTCAACTGTTCAACTCGTAAAACAATTTTCCAGAGAAAAATAAGGAAGAAAAATATTAACCAGAACATAATAATATGATAATTTTATAATAATAATTATATAATATTATGTATATATTTTAGAGGATTTTTTAATGTTTTGCTCCTCATTGTTTTCTGTGTTCCTAATGTTGAAACAGGTTGTCAAGCATTATCAGAAAGTCTTTGCTACTTTAGAGACACTAGAGGGCTCTAAAGATTTGTGAAGTGCTTCCAATCTGGCGATGCATAATTTCAAAAGTAAAAGAAACATCCCTCCACTTGGCAACATTATAATTTAAACACAAAATAAGTAAATAAACACTTTAGACTCACCATTATACAGTGAGAATGACTGTTTAAAATTTGAGAACATTTAAGACTGTCCTCCCAACATCCCAGCATATACAACCCGTTATATGGACTGATCCGACCATCTAATGCTCAGAGAAATAAAGAGAAACCCAAGAGCCA